>NW_009936533.1:0-14614 GCF_000696875.1 Nestor notabilis
GTTTTGTTAGTGCCCGCCCTAAGGGGTTACCTCCACGTTCTGCCTCATCTCCAAGGCTGTGGGCTCTTGTGTGGCAGCTTTCCCTGGAGGAAGCGGGGGACGGGTAACCGCCTTCTCCCCGGCATGACACAAACGTCCACATCAAGCAGCGGTGGCCAAAACACTGGTGAGCACAGGAAAGTAAAGCCCCAAAAAACTTCTCGGTACCTATTACTAAAGCTACTACTAACACAGCAATTAAGGCTAAAATACAAATACAGGCTTTTGGGTGTTGGGTTTTTTTTCGACCACTTTAAACTACAGCCCGTGTCTGCAGCTGACAGTGCTGCGACACGGCCTTGCCGGAGGGTGTATTCTCTCACTTGGTTAGCCAGGCTGGTCGGGGGTGTGGGAGGATACCCCAGCAGTTCCCAACAAGTTTCAAGCACCAGCCTCTTCTACAGTGTTCTTTCAGATGATCCACTCTTTCTGAAGTCATGAGCTTGCCATTTAATGATATACAGTGTTTTGAAGGGAAGCATCGTGTACTATTATCACTTGATGTTCTGTATCTTTTTAATAAATTATACATAGATAGTAGTTACCTTTTCCTTTCATAACTTAGTCAGTTTCTAAAGAATGACTGTAAAAGTGAGAAGCTTCTATATTTAACAAACTCTGAACTTAGTCAACACAAGTGTTCTTTGCATTTTAATATGTAAAATGAGAATATTTAATTGCTCTGCTCATAGAGATTACAAACACAAAAACTCAAAACTACCTAGCGTCAAAACAGAGAAACTTACAATTCTTTATCTAGAAAGGCTAATGTTCCACCTTCCATTCTAGCCTAGCCTTCCCAAAGTCCATTCACCCAAACATAAAAGCTATTTTTTGGGGGGGGTTGTTTTGTTTTGTTTGTTTGTTTTAATTACTCAAGAGAGGTTGCATTTACAGTTGTGGGGGGGAGGGGAAGGTAAGTGGGACAAAATTCCATTAGATATCTTCAATCATAATTTAATCAAATTCTGGATTAAAAAATTGAACCTTGCCTCTTCAGGCTTCTCTTTTTTTCAAAAAGTATTTCTCTTGTTAAAATAATACATAAATTGAAGTAGACACATGTAAAAATTAGCTAACTAGCACAAAATTACTAGAGTATCAACTCCACAAGCTCGTTCAGGAAGCCATGAGAGAAACAGGTATAGTTGGAGAGCCAAGAGAAGCACAGATCTGAAGTTCTTCAACACAAACGTTTGCACAAATTCTGATTTCAGATCTAGCCTCATAAATCTGTATCAAAACATGTTTTACTTTATTATTATTACAACAGGTGCAGTAGACAAACATTAGCATTCTTTCTTCACATTATTTACTTAAAACAGGGAATAACATCAGAACACACGTCACAAATTCACTTTTCATGGCCTTCATGCACTACAAGATCCATGCAAGTATTTAATCCAGAACTCTAAAATACCTATGCTCCCTAAATTGGTGAAGCTTTTATAAAACAGGCTCTTGATCCTTTCACTGGCTATCTTTGCATAGTCCAAAGCAGCCCTCTGAAACCCAGAGCTAACAAAAGAATCCAACTGGGAGGCATCAAATAATAAAACTGAACAAGGTGCTATTATATATTTTGACCCTCCTCACCTAATGATTCACAAGGAATAGAACTGAAAGTGAGTATAAACCTGTGGAAACACAAAACCTCAGTCATTTTAAAAATAAACAAAAAGCCCAACCCAAAACGACTTGACTCGTCACCCTGATTTTCAGGATTTTGAGGGGTACGCAGAAGCCCAGCAAGACAAGGTGCTTATTGAATCAGGTTTATCAGCTTTTTCATAACATTTCACCCCCAATGTGGAACTAAAAATATTTGCACTTTTATGCTGTTTAGAACAAGCTAGAGCTGGGATGCAGATCTGCAACACAATCATACGCACACACGCAGTACAGAAGGACTGCACCATGAAATTCACCGTAACACAAATAATTCACATGGTCATTCACAGGACTTCACATAATCTTGTCATTAAGAAAAGAAGTAGCCAAGGATTCCAGTTCCTTACAAAGACTGTGAATGCATTAGCTCATTTGTTAACTGAGGCCCATATATACCTATTCAGCCTTGCCAGCTCACCTACAGATAAAATCAAAGCAATGCTAGCATGACTGAAATATTTGTCCCAGGTGGACTCCTGCAGCCTGTATGAAGCTTAAAGAAGAACAATTATGGTTTTGGCACATAAACTATACAGTTTTAAGCTAGTTGATCAAATACTTTACACAAGCTGTAGCGAAGCTCAGGCTTAAGTTCCACTTACACAATTACTATACTTATCTGCAGTACAAGCACAAAGTTAAAGGCCACCAATAATTAACGTCAGACATGCCTAAAATGGAAGTGTCTGGTAGGCACTAAGCATACCAGCAACTCATCAGCATCCACTCCCAAGAAGCCTAACTTCAGTACAGCTGAAAACAGGGCCCATCAAATTCACACTGAAAAAACCAGACTGATACTGTCCTACTTATGTAAGGAACCACAAGAGGGTGCACAGAAAAGTGCTATTCTGTGGACAAGACCAGCAAAACCTAGTCTCAAATGTTTTCATATTATTTTCTATGTCCAACCTCTTTCCATATTCACTGACATGAGATGAATGGAAGCTGTAGATGGTCTGGAGCTAAGCACAGAGACAAGTTGTAGGAATTCCTCTGACACTTCTACCCTTCTTTCAAATCTGGTTAGTACTTTCTAGTGAATATAGTCCCAGACAAGAACAGGTATATGGGCCCTCTTTTCATGAGAAAGCCAGGCTTCAATAAAAAAAAATACACAAACCCAGACATTTTTACTGAAAAGTTACTGAATTACACAACTTCAACAGGCAGACAGCAATATATTGTACATTTATTATCAAGAATTCATATGGGACTCCAACGAGAGTTTCTTATGCAAACTATCAGTTTGAAACTTAAGAATAATCATGATTTTTAACACCAGTGGTATATAGTAGTTTTACATATTTCCATCAGCAATTTATTTCTTCAAAATCTGGCAAGTTATGGCCCGGTCACATCGTCAACAGGAACCTGGAGCACAGTGGCTCACAAATGCTTACAACTGGCCCATGTTTGTATGGTGTATGCTTCCACATATCCTTTGATTTGACAATACTTTTTGAAGAATAATTCAATATCTTCAGATAGCACAGTTTACTTCTGGTAGGGCTTGGCCAGTATCAACTGTTATTTTTCCAGTCTCACTAAGTAAACTAACTAGCAATGTTTTACTTTCATTTTCACATCCATTTTCTTCCTGATGCAAGAAAGCTTTTTCCACTGTTCCAGTTTGCTAACTTCAGAACAGTTAAAGTACTTTGTTTATTTAAATTGCACCAAAAAGCTGAGTAAGGAAATACATTTAATACTCAAACCAGTAACTTTCCCAGGAGTAGTTTATGCACAGGAACAGAGAGCTAAAACAGAACAGCTAAGCCAGTGCATCCAGTTCCCCATAATCACTTAAACACCTGGTGGAGAATAAGAGGGACTTCATGCCATCAGCACACCAGACAAACATTGCAGCATTTCCTTTAAGCACTATTATTCTTCCTTAAAGAAAACAAACAAACCAAAAAAACAAACCACCAAACACACACACACAAACCCCAAAACAAAACCACAACCAAACCAAACCAACCAACCACCCTCCTCCTCCAAAAACACCCAACTACCGGATACCAAAGGAAAAAAGGAAGTTGTTAACCCCCAAATATTCTTCGGGAAGCACAATGGTAGCTCTGTATCATCCAGTACCTCTCCTTACATCACATTGTTTTACTGATTGTCATTTAGTACAGAAGACCAGCACTCACCATCTTACCCAGGAAGTCAAGAGGTTGTATTTTACCTGAAGAAACCTTTAACTAGAAGGCAAAGTGATTTCATAAAAGCAACCTAGTGTTGGGCTGACTGAAGGCCCTCCACTTCCTACATCCTCTTCACAAAAATTTTTGAAGGCATGCTAGATGCACAAGAAACAAAGGGCTGACTTTTAAACATCAACTTAAAACTAATTTTAGAAAAGGTACCTGGAATGCCTATACATGTATATATACTTCAGAATATCACTCACTGTTTCTAGAGTGAAACTACCCAGTGGAGTGCCCCAGATGACATGGCAAATACGACTGTGTGAGTTCAAGTGTTCAAACTAGAAAATGTCACTATTAAAGTTTTTAACATAGACTCGTAAGTGCTAACAGATGGTTTCAGAAGATTATGCAGACTTGTGAAGCAGGAGTCAAAAAGACAGGACAAAATGCAATTCAGTGTTCACAATTCAGCTGAATAAGCCTCTGCAAAAACTTCCACTAATGAATTTGCCAATAACAACATCCTTATGTCAGGTAATAAAAAGTTTCTATATACAAACTATACAAAATTCATTCCATCTATAGAGAGACAGCTTCTAACAGAGCTTGTGCGAGTATAACTGAACACGGAAGTGTTTCTAAATATTGTTAATTATGCTTTTATCATGTGTCACGTCCTGAACCCAGGACATGATGGAATATGCATCTGTATGTATTAAACCACTAGAAAAATAAAGGTAGAATATTGACAGTTACATCTCTTGCCCTAATAGTAGCACATTATCAATGTCAGCACACCAAAGAGAAAACTACATCTCTGACAATACAAGGTCCAAGTGATTTCTGAAGGCATAAAACGGGTTTCAGAATCTTTCGTATCTGTAAAGGAAAGCATTATTCTGGAAATCAGTGACTGACAGTATTAAATGAGTTAGAATTTTCCATTCGCATTTTTAATTTCAACTGCTTCAAGGTAGTACGAGAAGTCTTCTGATAGTGTGGAAAAGTATTTCCACAGAAGACAGGAAGCAGAATGTAAAAGCCACGTAATACTGAATGAACGTTCCACCAGCTGTGTGGCTTGAATCAACCAACCAACTCTAGAAATGCTCAGTCCCTACCAAACAGAACCGAATCACAGATATTCACATCATTTTATTTTTAACTCAGCACATCAGCACAGATCCTTCCTGAAGTCTTACGTCGAGAATTGCCAATCCTTTAAGATAAGCATTATCTTAAATACTATTGTGAAATTAATTTGCTTACAAACACAGAATCCTTATGCTTTTTGGACTTTTTAATGTTACCCTAGGTAACTAAAATTGTTTCCACATATGCTGTTTTCAAAATGCAAAGAGGAAACACAAATAACCAGTAATAGTTATTCTAAGGCACACATGGAGCTCAGCACCACTCTTCACAGCATAATATTTCAAAGAGAAGTTTTTAATTACACAGTAGTGCTAAGTCACAGTTGTCATGCATAGGACGTGCTGGTACTGGGCATGACAACATTATTTCATCCTGTCTGCAATCGAACAAAAAAATCACTGTAGTTGTTCAATCTTATGACAAGCATATGCCTAGAGTAATAGAACCCACTCTGCAATTACTACTCAGTTCCAATTAGAGGATTGTAATTTGTTACTTATGAGCATTAATGGCATTTAGACACAGTATTTAAATCTCTCTCAGGAAGTGTTAAAAATGCTAAGAACGTTGCTGTGGTAGCAGACATATTATATTTAGTAAATGAACTCTGAAGTATTCTGTTGCATTAGTTAAGCATTTCACTACATAATACTCAAATGATTTTGTTTTTGTAGAAAACCATTACCATCTAGAGTTCAGATAACAACAGGAGAATAAAAAAGGATCCTTCAGGAAGTTCTAAGTTTGAATGTTGACATAGTCAGTTAACATGCTGTTATGAATGCCTCTTTTAGAAGTGAAAAGCAGAGCATTCGTAACAGCTCAGAAGTTATGCATGCCAAAAAATCTTGTAAATTGTAAGGTACAGATTATATACAAACGAATAAAACCACAGCCCTAATTGACATTCATAAAGTATCTGCTTTTGTTCTTCAAACAGTAACAATACAACGTATTTTGTTCAGAATTATTTTATTTGGATTATAGCAATTAGTATCACTGATCAGTAGGCCAAATCCAGGCAGAGAGCACAGAATCAATTTCACAAGGCAACAACATGGACAAGTATTTTAGCATACAAACCATTTCACTGTATTATCGAGTAGAAATATCTTCCAACCATGCATAAAAAGTCTATGCTTAATCTTTCAGAGCTCCAGGTAATACCAGATTCCTAAATATACAAAAAATACATTTAACTTATAATAATCTTAGTGAATCACTTATAAAATTACAATTTTATTCTTCACAACATAGAAAAAATACAAAAATGACCGTATATAGTTTTCACCCAAATTTCACTGACAAATATACATCAAAATGTATGATTTGATGTATACTTATGAAATTTTTAAGCTGAAGTTTTAAAATGACAGTGCAGATTGGTCCACACAAATGCCAACCTTTATACTGATAAATAAAAAAAAACCCCAACCTTTGATAGAAACATCACATTGCAAAAAATTACAATTTACCTGCACTGTAGCCTGCATCTTACTGTAATTTACAATATGAACATTTCTATAATTCCAGTTGTAAACTATACACTGGTATAGACCTTGGTCTTTTAGAGGGTAATGACTAACTCAGACAGAGCCGGCATGATAGAACATAAAGTACTGCTGACTGCTTTAGTGTGCACAACAGAGAGTACCAAAGCAGAAGACATGGCTGCAGCAGAAGTTTGGTGATGCTGATAAAAAACATGCAAGCCAAGTAAATAGACTGTGGGTAAAGAAAAACAACTCTGGATTTGTAACAGAGAGTACTTATCAAAGCTTCTATTATAAAGTTCACATAAAACACATTAGAATTTCAGTGACTGAGGGAAAATTCGTTCTTACTTTGAGGAAAAAACCCACATGTGACCAAAGTCACTGTTAGGGAAAAATCCAAACAGTATTATGGCATCACACTACAGTTCTTACTCAAGACCACCTTCCAGTGATTTCCATGGAAGCTAAACTTGAAAAAGCACTGCAAGCTGAAGTGCTGGAATTCTTGTACATACTAACTGCAAGTTCATACTTCGGAATGTAGTTTTTAAATCAACTTGGCTGATAGGATTTCTAATTTTCAAAGCATTTTCTTTTTCTTCTAAAAAGGAAAAGTAGCTCCATTTTCTTTTAAAAGGCTGCAGGCTATTTGCATTTGTGTGGTAAATTAATATTTTTAATAAAGTAAATATTCCCTAATAAAGCTTATTCAGTAAAGATGTTGGTTGTACAAGCTTTCTCCCTACTGGCAGCTCTGCTTTTCCATAGTGCCAATGCTATCTAATACAAATCTGTACCACATTGTTCTCATCAACAGAGCTATGAATGTTACACAGCCATTTTTCTCCAAATTGGATCAACACATCTGAAACCTTATCTTTTATTTGGGCACAGAAATCAAATCAAGAAAAGTTCATGAGCTGAGCCTATCCACTATGAATATGCTCCTGATAGCACTCTTGATAGCAAGTATAAGCAAAAGGAGACGTTTAGTTCTGAGGTGGAAGTTTACACTGTTGAACAATGTGTTCATTGTGATGCAACATTTTTCAGATCACAAAAACAAAGCACCATGTAACCTAACAGAGAAATGAAATTGTTGCATCTCTGAATGCAAAACCACTTTGAGGTTGTATATGGCCATAGAGTTTTTGAATACAGCCAATAATTGTCTCCAAAAGGTTTAAAATAGAAGCAAAGATCATTACTGTCTCTTTTCCATCTCCCTGCTTACAGTAGTCATGTTTGTGTAGAGCATTCATACATTACTGAGTGCTAGGAAAATTCACTCAGACTTTTTGATGGAGCCAAAGGAAATTATTGAAAAATGAAATGGTTGTTCGTTTGTTGGGTTTTGGGTTTTCTTTTTGTTTTTTTGCCTGTTTGGTTTTTTAATATAGCTTTTTCAACCATAAACCAAAATAATTGCAAATCCAGCTCTCCCCAAGCGCTAGAACAGAGAGCCTGTGCCCTCAGTACTTGGTGGCTATGTTTAGGGAAAACTGTGATGCATCAAGCACAAGTAACTGGGATACAGATATGGGCTATGTCCAGCGGGAGGTGCTGGCATGCACAGCACCAGACTAGTACCCCAGCAGTGGTAACACCTCATTTATGCACTAAATCACAATGTTACTAAGAGGGAAGCCAGAGAAGCCCATGTACTGTGGTCTAGGGGGTATGACTGGTTGAAGATAGGACTGTTCCACAGAGCGAAGGCCATAACCTACATTTCCTTTCACCTTTGCCTGGATACCTGCTCATTAGCCTGCTCCCTCCCCTAATCCCCTCCGTTGCCCACCCTCTGCTCCCAGTCAACAGTTCATTTATAACTCGGGGCACTGCTCACACAGCATTAGTCCTTTCTGCCTTGCTAGATGGTTTTCTCAGTTCTTTCATTTTCTGTTTTACCTTTCCAAAAGAAGGCCTAGCCTGAGAACCAAGAGAAAGCACCTAGGAAAATTTAACTTTCTATGGTCTTCTGCTCTTCCAAAAGAGCAGATGAGGGAAGGTTTGCCTGATCTGCAAAAGCAGCATGTAACACAGGAGATAATTGGCTTTCAAAGAAGGAGCTTACAACTTTGCAACATTTCAGAAGCTGAGTGCCTGGAACTGCCTGCTTGGATGTGCCAGTGATACGCTTTAGTCACTTGAGAGAACTCACGTTGAGGAACAAGGCCCTCAGATGATTCCATGGTAGACCAAACAGTCTTTGACACTGAAAGATGAATACCACTGAGTGGACAGTGATTAGAGATGACAGTTTAAAGTAAAAAATGGAGAACTGCACCTGTTTCTGGGTGACTTGCCTCCTAATATTGTTTAGATTCATTACTGATATCACTAGAAATATTACAGTTAGTTGTTTTGGGGTTTTTTTTAATATTTAAAAAAGTATCCAGGGATGCAGTACTTAGAGGAGTTTTAATGTTTCAGATAAGCATTATAGCCTCTGAATTAACATTAGCATTTAAGTAATCAGCTTAAACAAGATCTTCAGAGAACACACTCTGGTCAGATACCCTACTGTTCAAATTCCTAAAGAACCACATTCCCCTCATTTCCCGTAACTGTTACCCTGTTCTTGTTCGCATCACCTTTTAGAAGTGTTTAATTCAAACACTTTGCCCAGCTTACATTCTTCACTGGAGTCTCTGATAAAAATCATAAAGTATTCCAGAGCATATTGTTTGCCTTCACAGCAATACATACAGTTTCTGGCATGCAGTCAAGCACTTAAAAAAAAGGAGGTATCAGTAATATAATCCCAATTCAAGCATTTAGTGGGTACAACTTCATCCCTCACACTGCAACCTTCAGGCATTTAGTAATAAATGAAAACCGTTTAGCACATCATCTAAGGAAAAGGAAAAGGCTAACTGCCAAGCCACAAAGTTTAACAGTTTTCTGAAGCACTGCAAGCTGAAAATTATTTAAACGTTTTACATTGTAGAATTTCAGTGAAATCAGATTTATTGGTTATTTTTGTTAAATTATTGGTCTTCTACCTCTGACTTATTCTATCTTGGTATATTCTTTATAAATGTGCTGGGTGTTGAAAATCTGCAGCATTTTGATGTTTGAAAAGTTCTGAAAAAGAGTTGGAATTACTCCGACTTCTTGTGTTCTTCAGTGTGAGAGAGTACCTTTCGCCTCTGATGTAGCATATGAAAATACAGCTGAGGAAAGACTGAAGAGAAAACAGACTTACATAAATAAAGCATGAAGTGGGGCGTACATGTCAGCATAAGATGACAGTCACATGCACAAGGTCATCAATTCTCTATTAAAAGAAAACATGCTTATCTGCTTTCTGCTCAAGCTGTCTTATTGCCTTTTATTTTTTCAAGAGCGTAAGTGACATTGTCCTTAGGCTTCAGGTACTACTTAATTTTTGCTAGAGGAATCTCATTTTTAATTAAATGCAAAATGCCTTATTTAACTCTGCACATACAAGCAGGCTGACAAAAGCTTCCTGAACCCCCACATGTACAATAGAAAGAAAATACATCGCAGAAGGAAAAAGTCCTTCCAAACGAATGAAATTTCCAGATTCGTTACATTTCTTGCAATTCTGGTGACACTTTTTCAGGATCTAAGAAACTTTATACAAACTAGTGCCTCTTCCATCTCTTCTCTCCTTACCGTCCCCGCAAAGCTTTTTCTCCTCCTATTTCTAAGACTACATTACACAGTATATTTGCAGAATAGGGTATGGGAAAGTTACATTTATAAACAGCAAAAGCTAAAATTGCCATGAGACACTAAACTTTTGTGAACTCCATGAAAATTAAGCAAGGTCAGCATCAGCCTAAATTTTCTGTTACACATGCAAAGTGTTAATCATAACATAAGCCAAATTCTATTTAATTTGTGTACTAGTTTTTTTTATTTGTTTTTTTTCCAGGTCAATAGTTTTTCTTTTGGCTTTCTTTACCCTGTATTTGATTCCATGATTGTTTCCTCCTTATCCTGATTCACTCCACTTATCTTAAGCAGCAAATACAGCTGTCCAGAGACATAACAGAATACACAGCCACATGGTTTCTCCATTAGAAGTCTAAGTAATGGGGATCCATTATATGCAAATAATTTAAGGACATCTTTTCTAGAAAGATGTCAGTTTTGACAGACACTAAATAAGTACTAATTCAGAGATTTAACGTGAGGTAAACTCTAAGATGCAACTATCTAGATGTAAAAACCCCTCCATTTTTAACAACTGTTACCAAGATCTTCAGTAGGCTCACAGGGCGTAACTCCTGAACAGGTAGCTTTTATGACTGAATAACTGAACTACGGTGTAATCGATGACTAAGATGAACACTTGCTTTTCTTGTATCTCAGGAATATATTCATATGAGAAAGCACCTAAGATCACTTAACTCCAAGCAGTTGGTTCTCAGAGTTCAGATACCAATTCACAGTAAGTAAAAAAATAATAAAAAAATAAAAGACTTCATTCAAGTTACACATCCAGCAAATGACAATGGATCACAGAAAAGACCTCATTTAAGATATAGCAACTGTAATGGAGAAAGCAGGATAATACTATTACTTGGGTTCAATGTGGGTTCCCCCCTAAATGGCCTGTGATCTAACTACCACATAAGAGTAATTAATACTCGTGGTTATTTTGATTAAAACAAAGTTCTGGCTGCTTGGTTAGGAACATCACTTTTGGAGGAGAGGGACAAGGAGAAACAAAGGCATGAAAAGTGTTTTTTTAAGAACAGCTGGAAGAACTTAGGAACCCTGATGTCAGAATTACAACAACGTCCACTGAAAGTGTGAGTGGTTGTTATAGAGACAGGCACACTACTCAAATTTTTATCTTTGAGTATGGTTTATCATTCTGCACAAACAAGGTTCATATGAAAACAGCTGCAGATACAGCTAACAGCACCATCATCACTACATTATTCTACATGTTAGACTTTATTTGGGCATTTAAATTTGCTAAAGACTTCCATGTTCCTATTCCCCATTTCAAAGCAGCAAAGCCAAGTCTTCATTCCATCTATAGAAACATCAACCAGAGATCATGTCAAT
Organism: Nestor notabilis; assembly: GCF_000696875.1. Taxonomy (NCBI): domain Eukaryota; kingdom Metazoa; phylum Chordata; class Aves; order Psittaciformes; family Psittacidae; genus Nestor; species Nestor notabilis. The sequence continues at coordinate 11,573 of NW_009936533.1, forward strand.
ACAAGTTAGTTCAACAGAAATGGTTCCCTACCCACTAATGCAAAAAACAATGTTCCTATTCCCAAAAAGAACTGAATTTTAAGAAGCTGGTTTGAACTTTGTCCTCCTAAAAGTCTGGGGGGTGGAACGATGTCAACATTTGCCAGAAAGTACCACAATAATTTTATATTCCAAGTGTAAGAATAAAAACATGTATTACTGTTTTGCAGGTGTTGGTAGAAAAAAATCCTTGTGGGTTTAACTCTCCCTTTTTCCTTCAGATATTTTTCAGAACTAATTTTGCAAAATTAGTTACATGTATGTTAATCCTGTAACTATTATCTTTTCCTGTTACAGCTTTTAATATTAAAAACCCTAACAAACTCATACTTACTTGGAATGTAGGAGATCATAACCAGGATCAGGAATGTATAGTAGTCAAAAGAAAAATTGTACTTGTTAGGTAAACTAATGGAATACAAGCCAGACTGCCTGACGAAGGGTAATGCAGCATATATTGTGAGTAACTCGCCGGAGACTCCCATTGGATACAATACTATAAACAAAGTGTACCTGGAACAAAACATTTATGGAAATGATTAAAAGTTATGACAAATTCTAACAAAGCATTTGCTAAATATTATGGATATTAAAAAATTTTAAATTGTCAAATCAGTATTCATTTCCCTTAGCCCTTATTTGATTAAAGCATGGCAAGGTATGAACATTGTTGCAAGACAAGTATTCAAATCAGCAATCAGTTTGAATTACCTAAGATCACCTTCACGAATCTGAAAATTCTCTAAAACTACTGTCACTTACCCAATTCTCCTCTCCCCTCCTCCCCCTCCCATTGTTACTTTGAATTCTAAACTCTTTGGTAGAGTTTAGATTGCCTACAATGAGGCTAAACACACTTAATACTAATCAATGAGCTTACAGATTGTTTCAAGTACAACCCTTGGATTCAAGAGTTACGGTTAAATGTCAATTTACTCACTGTTACCCCTAACTGTTAAATGTCAGTTTTTGACAATCACTTTGTAAATGGGGCTGAGTTCTAACAGACTACTCTTTCATGTTACAGTGCAATGCGTTTTTTATGCTGGAAAGAAGCTAGGAAGTCACATTCACAAACAGGGTCATTACCTCAAGGCAGAATTTAATTTTTATACTACAACTATTTTACAAGACAAATATCCCTGTCAAATCAGTGCTTTAAGACTACAATTTCTATTATGCCACCTACCTGGCCCATTTGATGAGATAAGGGAGATGGTTTAACAAGCTAAACGTATAAAAAGAGTAACGGATTATCTCAGTGATTGTCCAGGCCACTACAAACAACAGGACGCTATCTTCAGTTTGTACCTGTAAGAAAGAAAAAAAGCGCAGTATGAATTCAAGTATTACTAATTACTCACCAGACCCAAGAAAACCTCAAAGAAATCAATTCCCACGGGTTGCTTTACTGCATCATTTTAGAGAACAGACTCCAACAATGAGCTTAAAAGCAACATTAGTTAACGACAGTTAAAAACCTTTATCATGCTTCATCTTTTACTAGTTGCTTAAGAATAGTTCTGCTTGGTGATCAGATAACTTAAGATCTCCCATTCTGTGCAAGATAAATCAGTACATGAAATCGCTGAAATGCTGAGAACAACTCAAACCTCTTCCTATTACTATATAGTATCAGCTTCTACTTCAGTCCTACGAATGCTTCGTAGTGCAGCAAGCAGAAAGGATGCTAACACATTATTCCAACACTTGATACCCGGTTTAGACCTTATATTCTGATCCTAGTCCATGCTACTTCTGAGTAGAAGCACTCCACAGATGAGAAACTGGGTCCTAATTTTGAGCAGCAGCAGCAGAACAACACCAGGACAAAGGCTAAGAAGAGAGAAGAAGCAGAAGCTCAGACTGTCTCACCTTGGGTAAGCTTTACAATTACCCACTTCAGTGTTCTTTGCTCCTTTTCTGCTTATTATATCCAGCATAATTCCTCTAATGTTACACTCCAGGTGTTACTATGTTTCACTGCTTTACACCTCTTTGCGTTTTTATTTCAGACACACATCACCGAACCAGCTTTTACTGCCTTCACATTTTGAAGGGTAATCTTCAAAAGATGTATTTTAAAATTAATTATTAGATATATTAGACTTGGGAGCATAATTATGAGTTTAAGTTTCAGGTGGAATAGCAGTGGTGAAGTAGTCTATGGGGTCACATACACGCACTACAAACTGTTGAGAGAGCAAACATGATTTTTATGCAGCCTTTTGCCTCCTTTCCTCCCTTTCAACAAGTATTCTTAACTGTGCAAGTACCTCGAGCCCAAATTCAGTGGACCGTGGGAATAAAAGAGCTCAACCACAGGGGCCCACATTTTCTTTTCTCCTCCAACTCTTGAAAAAAGGGAAGTCAGTAGGTGTGGGTGGTACACTCTATTCATCTTGGGGAAAGTACAAACAAAAAAAAGGAAAAACAAAATATATGGGCAATCAGAAACCTTTTAATAGGAAGGAACTGACCATGTATTTGTGTGTAAAAACACTCAAGAGGATTACCCATAAAAATGTTGTTACTGCAAAACCCAGAAACATTTATAAAGAAATGTTGGGATATCCTGGACTGAAGAGCTGCTGTTAATCTACATTCTGCTGCATATAGCATTTCAACTCACTTCCACTGCACTTTGCAGCAAATGCACCTTGTCCTTTTTCCACAGGAAACTGATAATTTGCTTATAAATTAATCTCCCTTATATCATCATAACAGAACAAAATCCAAAACTTACTTGAAGACTTTCAAAGAAACCTAATCTATTTTTACACTGCTACAGGATCCTAATCCTGTTTGGGGTCTGCTTCATAAGCAAGACAGTTCTCAACCTGGAAAAGTTAATAGCACTCCACAGATGTTACTGTTCCCAAGGAGTGCTTCACAAGCACTCTAGAGCTGCATCTTCTGGTCAAATCAGGAGTAGCAGCTTAGTCAGTTCATAGAAACGTATGAGTCGCCAACTTCACTGTACTTTGAAACCCCACTTCTTTC
>NW_009936533.1:14645-29150 GCF_000696875.1 Nestor notabilis
GCAGAAGTCAGTAAAACCAACAAACAAAGATTTGTATCTTCAAGTAGCACCCAAGGATATGACCAAGGACAAGAAACTCTGAAGCTAACAGTGAATGATACCCGTTGATGTAGAAAATCCGGCAGTTACAATCCAGTTCTACCACGGGACTTCTAGAACACTGCCTTCACAGCTTTAGAAATTATTAAAACAGTTCACACCATCATAAAACATTCACAACTCAAAATCCCTTAAAGAATCATTGATTGTGCTTTTACAGCTTGTGTCCCTATTTAAAGGAAAAAAGGATAATGGAAATCAGTGGTATTTTTCATTTCTATACAGTTTTCAAATAGTTCCATTCTGTGCAGTAAGGAATGGAAGACTACTGTGCATTTTATCACCACATTTTACCTATTTTCTACACCTCATCATTAAAAAGAATGTTTCTTATAGACTAACATCTGTCAGAAGTCTGTCACTATTAGAACATCTCTTTGAGGACTAAAAATTTTTCAATACTTCAAATACAGATGTCCAAGATGCACATTATCAAACCCCTGGGAACTCATACGTGAAACAGTCTCTAAAGAGTCTTATTCATTTAGGCACTGCTAATGCTGCATTTGTTTTGTTCTTCTGAGCTGAGGATAAGGGGATAGTACAGGTAAGAAACAGTGGACACCTAATAAACCACTAAGCCCACTGCTGCCCTCAGAACTCAATTTCTCTTCCTCTACTTTTTCATTCTAGTCTTTGAAGGAGGTGTTGGACAAAGTCAAAACACATTTTATGCTTTACTTGCAACTTATTTGTCCAACTGCCTTAATATGCCAGTCATACCGTGGGCATATTTTTTGGCCTGTATTTCAAACCAATTTATCATCAAGGAGGGTTCTAAATATATTTTAGCTTACCTTCAATATTATGAAAATCAAACAATGTTTGTTAAAATATAAGAGAACCCTCAGCCTTTTAAGATGCAAAGATGACAACTGGGAATTGATGAAATAAAGCCTAGGCAGTTTTTACTGTTCTCCTTACACACGGAAAGGGAAATTCTATAGATTTCTCCACATTAAGAGTAACAGTTTGACAAATTATTTGCAGAAAATTTCAGCTAAACACATAATTAAGCAATCCAGTGCAGAAGAGTAAAACCAGCAGCACTATGCAACTATAATGATGAAACAGCATGTCTCCCTCCAGACAGGAAACTTCACAGAAGGCACACAGCCCCTGACAGACATTTGCATTACATAGAATGACTCAAATTTTACAAAGACGTAAAGCATTGATGAATCGGGCTTTTCAACTGCACTCGCCCATTTAGAGTTCTGAACTTTGCAGCTTGGGCTTCTTTTACTACAACTTAGTCTTAGCTATCATAAATTATGATGTTATTCCCTTTTAAATATGCTTTGCTACTGACTGAAGATGTCAATTCACAACTGCAGATACTAGAGTCTTAATTACCAGCTTAATATACTGTATGTATCATCTTCACACCCCCCCTTCTGTGTGTTCTAGAAAGGTTCCTCTAAATATATACTATACTTATCTGGAATTTATCTGTAACTGAACCCAAGTGGACAAGCATTAAATCACTGCTGACATGATTTTTAATTACCCATCAGAACTGGGTGTAGAATTATCTATCAGAATGGAACTCTACAAAGGCCTGCTACAGTGTCACCAGATGATCCCACTGTTTACACAAATTCAAAAAGATAACTTTGAGCTGAAGGGCACCTTCTGTTGTCCTAAGCCTACTTTCTTCTAGCCCTTCACACCAATCTGCTCATTCTCTTTCCTCCTTTGTAGAAGCAAAACTCACCAAACCGATTTCTTTCTGACATAATGACAAAACAACTACAAGCACTGAATTACATGCCAGGCCCTCTTCCACTAAGCTAACAGCTTCTTATATGGTGAAGGTAAGGGGTATCTTATTGCTACCCAACAAAGTGTGCAGTGCTTTAACATTTGCCATGCTTTAACATTTATTATAAATACTTTCATATTGAATTTAACAACACATCAGCACTAAATTCAACAAAAAGCACAAACATGTTAGTAGCAAGAAGCATGCTTCAAATCACATCACGTATCTAGAAGTGTATTCTGACAGAAAGGAGGGATGCAATACACGTTTCTTCTTTTAACTGTATTATGTATGAAAACAGTCTGGAAAAGCAAGATACTGAACAAGTCTCACTCAAAAAGTTAAAGAGGAAAACTGAGTTTTATTTTACAAGAACCTCATCATGCAACTGCATAGCTTACAAGTTCCATAAAGCTGTGTGAGAATTTAATCCTGGACTTCACCATGGAGCTCACTTGTGCAGACAGCCCTTTAGAAAAAGTAGAACACTTGTGACACTTTCAACACATCTCTGCAGGTGACACTGCGTGCTCTCTGGCTGGGGGGAAGGGGAGGGGTCAGAAAACAACCTCTTAATTTGATTTATATGTTCTAAGTCACAGGTGAAAAAGCCATCACAGGATTCCTCATCCTTACCATTCTTATGGCCACTTTCTAAGACTTAGTAAAAGTAACACATAATACCGTCTCTCACAAGACTTTAACTAAAAGACTACATAGATGTGAGAAAAAAAAACCCAAAACCCTATGCGTAATATTGTTGACAGAATCCTTGTTAAAAAAGTCCTTCCTTGTTAAAGATTTAATATTAGGCTGAACTTGTTGCTCACTTTTTCTCCCATTTTGCTGGTTTTCTCCAGTAAGAATGTGGGCATAAAGTTTAAAAAAACCCTAACCCACAATCATTTTACAGGCTTGCCTTTGATGTTTAACAGACAACACAGTCCAACTTTGAACATTTGGGTTACTTCAAAAGCAAAAGGCAATTCATGAGAAACAGATTAATACTGTTCTTTACGAAGCACCAAGTACCCCAACATTATACAGGTACACAAGCAAAACTACAGGCATAGTTCTTTAAAAGCATTTTATGCATTTATCTAAAATCTGTCTTGGGATTATGTGGAGTTTTTTTGGTCAAAACCTAATATTTCTCTCCAGTGAATTAACAGAGGCTGAAATACACTTATTTGCACCTAAAGTGAAATCCATCAGAAGGTAAGTATTTACAAGATCTTGATTTTATTTTTATTTTTTTTTTTTTTAGAGAAATAACATTCCTCCACTTTACATATCATTAAACTATGGCTCCACATGAACAAGCATCATAATATCAGAAAAGGCTGTTAATTACTAGGAACTACAGTGACTTACATTACTCTGCATGTGGATGGACACTCTAATAACAGGTCTGGAGTAAGGAAGTAAGAACAGCTTCCCTGAAGACTTGGTAATAAGACAAGCGCCTTAAGACATTCTCCATGTCAAGTCCCAAAAGATCTTATGCGTATGACACTAGATGACCACCTCTTATTTCAGGCCGACAGGCTGACCCTGGCATCAAGACCAATTTCCCTCTTTAATGAGAAGAAAACCAGTAAGACTGGTTGGCTAAAGTTACAGCACAGATGCGCAGTTATCTGGGCTACTACAAAGTACTCAGATGACATGAAAGGCTCAGCATGATCTGTACCAATTAAAGGATGTTCAGATTTTAAAACAGCTGTCAGGAATAATTTTCAAGTAAGACAGCTTCCAAAAGATTCTGCAGAGGTTTGTATGAAGTACAGCAATATCTGGTGTGGTAAGCAATGAGAAAAAACTCGCAGGCCCCAAAACCCACCTGTGCTTGCATGCAAGAAAAATGAACGAAGGACAAGGGGAAGATTTTCCTGGAGAGTGATAACAGAGAACATCCAGGCATTGCTGTACACAAACAGCTGAGGGGGAGCTCCCATGTGTCATGGTAAAGAAAGCAAATTGTGCATGAAAGAGGGGGGCAGTGAAGAGATTTTGCTACTAATCATGGCACTGATGAGATCAATACTAGAATGCTGTCCTAAATTCTGGGTTATGTATTACACACTGCAACCTCTCTTAACTTTCAGTAAGCACTGCAAAATCTATTCGGGAGCTAGATGTCTTACAGGGAGCGAATCAGACCTCAGTCTGTTTGACTGTCAAGAAAGATGACATCAGATTTATTTTTATTTCTTTTCATCCACAAAAAGTCATATAAATTTCACATGTTGGGACGGAAACATGTTGTTTGAAAGAAAATAAGATCAACACTTGCTTTTTAGCATGGGTTATTAGTTTTCCTATCTATTTTCTAGCTTAACTTACCTCTTTCACGCTATGTGTTACTGCCCATGTCAGGAAAACCCTTGACATCACTTGGAAAGCAGTCAGAACAACCGAAGAGGGAACAATGCCTGGAAGATATTTTGCAATTAGTAAATATTTCTGACTATCGGGGTGGGGAAATAAAACACAGCTAAGCCAAAATCCAGTTATTTTAATTTCTTTGGAAGGAAAGCATTCATTTCTTTTCATTTAAGACTATGAAGTCTGTCCTGTGGTATGTTTTCACAGCCTAATGCAGTGCAACTGACAAGACTTTCTGCATCAAAATACAAATAAAACTAAACGGCTTTCAATCACAGCACATTCCTTAAGACACAGAACAGCTGAATTAGATAACTTCAAATAGCTTTGCTAAAGTCTTTCAAATAAACCCTTTTTCATTGAAATATCCAAGATACTTTTTATCACTGTGATTTAAAGAGGAAAAATAATAAAGATGTTTTGCAAAATACAACCCCCAAAACAGCAAGCGAAAGTTAGACCTATTTTGAAGAAACACTGATCCAGCCCATATTCTGATAGATACAAAGTTCATAATTCCTTCTTGGGAATATAACTTAAAAAAACAACAAAAAAGAAAAACCCAAAACAAGCCCCAAGGAATAGCTGAAGTGTTGGTAGGTACAGAAACAATTTTAGGATTTTCTCAAGGAAGCAGATTTCACTGGTTCTTCCAAGTTCTGAGGTGCTGATTAAAAGGATCCTACATATCCAGGTCTTCTAACCTTCACAGCACAAAGTTTTATTTTCTTGTAATAGCATGATGAAGACAAACACAAGAGCACTTGCAGCTCCCAAAATACAGTAAAAGCTGCTTCTAAAACTAATGCAAATCACAGCAAGCATCACAACAGCCTCAGAAAGAAGTAAAGACAAAACTGGTAAGGAGAAGAGGAAGAAAAAGCTAAAAGAAGAAGAAAAGCTAAAGCAAGTTTCTTTAGAATTATGTTCAGTCACACAGTCATGTTATCTGCCTTCTAGAGTAAAAAGCAGGGTGGCATTAAGAGTTGCTGAGGGCTACTCTGCAGGAAAAATCCTACACACACAGTTCTCTTCAGTTTCATCACGAATTGTTCATAATCTAATTTCTGTTGTAAAACCTCAGGGCAGAATTGTTGTCTGTTACTCAGACAACAGTAAAGGAGGTGCTATTAAAACCCCACAATCCGTACACATTAAAGGCTCATTCCTATGATGTAACAGACCTTTTCATTTATACAATTTAGATCATCCCTCCGTAAGCAAGATAACCTAATGTTCTCGCAAAGAAAACCATAAATAAGCCAAAAAGACTGTGTAGGAACCATCTAAGATTATCTCACAAAGTTTCATTATAGCCAAGACAATGCTCATCTATGCCAAAAACAGGAGATCAAAATAAGTGACTCATCAGCTACAATTTATGTAAACATTACTTGCCTCTAATTATTTATTCACTGCAGTGAAAAGGTACCTGACAGTCAATTTGAAACTTGGCATTTTTAAAAACCTCTGTCGCCAACTTATACAACACTTCACGTGCTAGAGCAGTGCTTGACAGAGGGTTCAGGTCCAGAACCAAGCAGCAGGTAAGCCATATCCAGACCTCTTTCAGATCCTGGACTACATCTCCCAGAGGAAATCGTCCAACTCCCAACAAGTGCTTCCTCTTTCCCAGGGAATTCCCACTGAGAACTGTTGGCACAGCTTACAAGTGGAGCCCTGGTATCCTCCTAACTGAGGAGACTAAAGCTAAGTCCACCAGTGTTGACTTTGGCTTACCAGAGTGTTACTGGTGAGCATTGCTACCAGAGGAAGGCTGGTACTGTAGCAGTTCTGTAGGCTGGGCCTGTACTCACCAAAGCCCTCTTGCTTTTCTCCATTACTTTCACAAAATCCCTGTACTACTACTATTGCTTCTACATTTTGGCAGCTCCTATCACCTCTTTCCAAACCAAGTTCCTCCAGGCAGAAGCTCTTCCATGCTATCAATGCCATGCATACTCTTGGGTTCTGTCTGCTACACAAGTCAAGGAACTGCATATTCACTTCCCATTTGCCTGTCTTTCATTGTCTCCTCTTGGTCTCTGGGCTGTATGTCACCTCCTCTCTTGCCGTATAGCTCTCCATTTTTTAAAACTTTGCCACGTGCCAAAGTTCTGTTCTCAATCATGCTTGACACATTCCCCTATCAATCTTCATATTTCCAAGAACTTGCCTCACAGATGCTAACATTTCAGATTCCACTCAAAAGATGTGGAGAGAAGTTATGCTGATACACACAGCCATCTGTCACACACAAGCTCTTCTACTCACAGAGAATTACAGCTCCAGTTACAACAATTAGTTTAGTGGGGGCAAAAGAAGCTGCAAATTTCCTGTTTCTCCTTGCAGAGAAACTTTTACCAGAGTCAGTAGGACTACAGCAGACAGTGGCAGCGTATCCAGCTGTGCATAAACCCCCTCACTTTATTTAGCTGACAAATGCTTCCATTAACAGAAAAAAAACCCATGGGCAATTATAGTAAGTGGGAATTTTGTAAAAAACTTTGTTAGGGAAAGCAAAAAGATAGAATTATAATGGTATAAAATGTTGCAACATTCCACTAATGGCTCTCTTCACCAGTACGAAATTGTGCAACTGAGGATAACACGGGCTAAATGGATCCACACCTCAAATCAACTGAGCCAGGATTATTGGCTTTGCAAGCAGCCAGGCTGCTACAGTCATCTTGTCTGCTGTTCTGCCCCAGCCTGGAAGGTGAAACACAGGCCTCTCCCTGGTTTGTGTGAACATATATTCTGATATGTGAGAAAAAGATAATCCAACCAAGATTTTTACACCCTTTCTTACATTTCATTAGAAAATTAGCAAACACTGGCATCTGCACGCAAGTTTAGTTTAAGAAAACAGTAGAGCATTATAGACTTAGGATGGTAAAATAGCATTTCATCAGAAAGAGGTAACTTGTCCTTCTTGTCACTTGTTAAATAAGAGTTCTAAACTTTCACGTTATTATTAATTTTTGAAAATTTTTTAATGTAAGTATGGTTTATTCTGGTAAAAAAAACCAGGGATTGAGATTCAGTAAAATAAACTGGTATAGGAAGGGCTGCCTTGGCAGCACAGGCAACATATAATTTACTCAGAAGCCTTTACATTAATCTGAAGGGTATATGATCACTCATTTCTTGAGATGATCTGTGAACAGTCTACAGACTGCCCTTTCTAAGACATTTTCAAAGTAACTGAATTATTCAGGAAGGTCAGCACTACTTTATCAACTATAGAATTAGACTGCCCTCTGCTGACAAAGGTATGTATATGATCTTAAGTTTCCCAACTAACACATTTGGTTTTTCAAAAACAAAAAAAATCTTTTGCACAGAAATTCAATATGAACCAACAATTTAATACACCCTCCAGTATGCAGATTATTTGCACAATACAGGAAAAGTAGCAAGTTTATAGCTGCAGCTGTAGGAACCTTAATGCCATCTTACTCTTTAAATAGTGACTAGCGAACATTCAGATAGGAGCTCAAACACTTAGGTTTAAAATCACAAGACCAACTACCCGAACGTAAGACTGTCTCTTTATGAAGACTAGATTGTATACAAAACTCAGAGTTAAGCAAATGTATGCAGACAGGCACTGCTCCCTTTTATAGCACATCAGCTTTGACCTTGCAGAAACTGCAACACATCATTTATTCTCTGAATGAAACATGCAAATGCTGCGGCCAAACTGCTCACTACTCACACCATCTAACCAGACAATCCTGTCACTCAGACATCAGAGGCTCTTCAGGCTAACTGAACCACGACACTGCTACTGATCCCTGGCTACGCATACACTATTGAGTTCCTACTACCAAGCCTCAGAGCACAGGCTATCAAGAACTGTCAAGTCAAGTCTTAAGTTCTCCCAAACAGTTCCATTAAAGCACAGCCAAATCCAGGATAAAGAGTGGTTACCCCTTCCTAATTTTACAATGTATATCTATGTTCTAGGGATGTGAGCAAAGTTACAGTGCTTGAAATGTTATTTTTATCACACTTTAAATTAGTTCCAGCTAGAAATATTTTTTGGAGGAAAGACAGCTCAGTACAGAAGATTATAGGATGTACAGATTGAGAGTAATGATCTACTATAAAACATTTATAAACTGCTCTAAGAGTTGTAGCATTGGAAGGATCTAGAAAAAAAATAAAACGTCAAGTAATTGAAAACCCACTACACTATTTTCCTTGTTCTGATTTAACTTGTCAAATTATTTAGGAAAAAATCGGAATGTATTTCAAGCGAAAAATTAGTGAGTTATGCAAGAATGAAATCTGGCAATTCATAGACCATACCACTTTTCATGCTAATATACTGCTAAAACTGCAGCTTCTATAAAAACAATAAAACTGAAAATTCGTAAGCTTACCAAATGCACAGTGCAGAATCTAGAACAAAAAGAAAAAAAATCAAATCACTAACATTTCAAATGAAGCAATTCAGAAACATATTTAGTTCTACCACAAGAGCTTAAGATTCAATATTTGTATTTCAAAGGTCAAACTTAATATTTAGCTCTGCTGGCTCAAGCTAAATAGCAGACAGCAACCTCTCTCACTGATTGTTACAAGGAAAAATCCAGCATTTGTGAGAAGGCATTTTTCTTACATTTACCTTCAAATCACTATAAACGCGCTGTTCAACAAAGGCTGCCTTATTTCTACTAAACAAAACACTCATGCAAGTATCAGTAATGGTAGGGAAGAAGACTACACCTACCTCAAGCAAAGCTCCAGTTTGGAAGAATTTCAGGGGCTTTTCTATTGAATAGTAAAGGCTATGGTAGCTACCTTTAGCCAGGTATGCTCGAACTAGACCAACTGCAATAACAAGCCATCTGAAAGAGAGAAAGAAGTCTCAAGGTAAGGAGATTAAGCAGAGCACAAATACAAAGAAAGCTTTAATCCCTCCTCTGATATGCGAGGTAGCAACAGGCATGGAACCGTGCTGAAAGATACTTTCTGCTGACCCCTGCAACACAGAAAACATTACAAAGATTTGGATTCTCTGCAAATTTATGAAAGTTAAAGATTATGCGTTTTTTAAACATCCTTCAGCAACAACGCGATACCAATATCTTTAATGTCTAAGTTTATTTTTTTTATGACCTGTATTTAATTTAGTTACGGAAGTTATTCACAACATTTTAAATAAGATGGGCATCACATTTTGCTTAGTTTAAGCTGAAAATCATTTGCTGCTAGTCAAAGATCTCTTACCACACCATACGTTAAGAAAGTATGACATAAACAACTAAGATCCAGACGGCAGTAATTTTAATGTTTCAGTTCAAAATCAATCCTCAGACTTTATGGTAGACCATCCAGCTTAATTGCTAGCACGTATTTTATGAGAAACAGTTATGGATGAGTAACTGAGAAAACCGAGTGTGCTGAAGCCTTGAAGGCAGCAGTGGCCATTCCTGTCCCAGCTCTCCTGCTAAGCAACAAATAGACCTAGGCCTACAGAAGTAGGGTCTATAAAACTGCAGCTATACCATAAACCTATGACCTGCTAACCCTGCTGATTTTCCCCTCGGGCACTTAAGGAAGCAGCCCTAAAAATTTTTCCTCCACTCCTGGCCGATACAGTAACATCTTTCATTACCACAGCTGTCCACAGCCTCAGGAATTCTTTAGTGACATCTAGGACAAGCCACAAAACTAAGGTGAGTACACCCTGGTCAAACGCTGCTTCATTTGAACTATGGTTATCTGTAGTTAACTTGAGTTTCCAATTGCTTGTGGCAAACATGGGGAGAAGGGTTTGGTCAACAAGAAGTAGGAATCCTTACCAGCGGCTCCCAAACTTTTCACTGACAGGCTCATCCTGGCTGCCTTGCCCTCAGCTACTCTTAATGCCACCCTGCTTTACCTCCACCTCCCTCCAAACCCAGAAGTGCTGTTACAAACGTTGTGCTAACAGTCACCAAGCGTCCACTAATAATAGTGCAGCTCAGTAGAAGTGTGTGTATACATGTAGAAAGCCCCTAACTATGCAATAGCTTTCTACCCTTTGGAAAAAAGGGTAGAAACCTGCAGCTGTGGTTTTGCAACAGGGAAGATGAAGAAACTCCCTTAATTTATGGCATGTTAGATGCTTACAAGTACCATCTTAGCTTAGGTATTATGAAGTATATACTAACATTGTCCCAGGTGTAGTAATTGTTTGAAATACACCATGAAATTCAGCTCTTCCAGTAAGAAGTAACTCTGGCATCCGAATTTGTGTTTGTAACATTTGCTAGTACAACTGAAAAAATGTTATTTCACTTTTGCCTGGACTTGTCAGAAGAAAAGCACCGGGACTGGGTAAGAGAAATAGGGAATGAGACACAAGCCCCCCATTTTTTCAGAAGTGACAAGGTATTGAAGTTAAAGCTGCCTTGTGAAGCCAGAAGGCCAAACATTTGCCAAGTACTTGCTGTTTACAAAGAAGGAATCAGATTAATTTCGTATTTGGACTTCAGCATAGAATAAACCAGTAAGGTTGGTGCTGTCCTGTTCACAGACATCTATTTTTTGTTGAGAAACTTTGCTGAATTAAGCAACTTCTCAGACTGCACAAGATAACAGCTCTTGGTTGTGCCTGCAAACTGGTCTCACCTTAACCGATGGATCGGTAACATAAGTGGCTCCCAGAGGACCTCCAGCCCCTTGCTCAACTCCACCCTCCCTGAAGGATCACTGACTCCAGACAGACTGTACTTTCCATTCCATTTACTGTCCTTCAAAAAGCATTTAATACAGATCAAAGTATTAATCTGCACAAAATGAAAAGGTGTGCCTAGTTTGTGTTGAAGCTTTTAGTACCTCTGTCCTGCTTTGGTGATTCTTAAATAGTTCTCCACCCTCTACAGCTAGAGATAATGCAATAAGAGTAGGTGGAAGCAAGAAAGATTAAATGAAAAAGAAACTTGGTGAGAAGTTTAAAAGGGCAGGAAAAGGCACTACTGTCATGTGGAAGCTCAGCTGTAAGTTAGTTTTGCCAGTTTCCTCTGACCCACAACTAAAGTCTACCTGATACACCAGCTGGAGTTGCATTTCATTAAACTACCATTGTCATGTACATTTTAAGCTAGATTCTTACACTCTTCCATTAATCCAAACAAAGAAAAACGAACTATTTTTTTTTACTTTCATTGCTCAGTCTTGATAGAAAAGCTTCATGCTCAGGTCCTTAGTTTAATTCCTTTTATTTCTCTTACAAGTGATTTCTTATGCAAAGTTTACTGAGGTTCTGCATCATTTATGCAAGAGAATACAGTAAAGCTATGTAGTGAACACACCTGAAAAGGGAAAAATGTGCTTTGACTCTCAACAACCAGTCACTGAAGACTCAGACAGTGAAACCCAGAACACTGCTTGACACTGATAACATGAACCCTTGCAAATTCAAAAGCTATTAAGATCTATCTTGTTACGAGAAATACTTTGGAAATTCATTCTTTGTACCACCATCACCTACTTCCACCCGTAAGTACCAGTCAGTTACAGCCCTTGACCGAAAATAAGAAACATAATTGCATTTTAAAGCAGCTTACCAAACATTTACACTCAGCTACCAGCATCTAACAGCATGTCCTTCCTCCCTGCCTTCCCTGTTCTTCAACAATTTTGGTCAACCACGGTTTTTAGGAAAGAATTTCTATGCTGCCGCTATGCCTCCAGAACGAGCTTCCTATGCCAGGGCAGGCATGACTACATGACTTCATGCTGTCACAGGAAAATAACACTTTGAATGCAAGGGAAGAAAGCTGCAATGCTTTCTCCAGCTTAACGCTTGGAGCCATGGTCAAAAAAACCTGAGCAAGTACAGCTGAGAACCAGCAGGAGGACTGATCATTCCTGTTGTATCACAGTGGTCCCTTTCCTGAAAGAAAACACCCAGAACATGCGAACCAAACACTAAGTGCATGCAGCCTCATTTAGGGATCCACAGGTATATATGCTTTTTCCAGTGTTTTGCCTTTCAAAAGGCACTGTATTACTAGGAATCCATACACTACCTCCACTGCAGTATAGAATTAGAAACAAGATCTAGTATTTCTAGAATCAGTATGTTTTCTTCAGCTAAGTCAAGATAAATGTAAAGTAAATATAATAATTATGCTGAGATTTTTCAATTGGTTCTTGATCCATTTTAAATAAATAATAGATAAGGCAACTATGATTCCAAAACATTTACTTTAGTACCTATTTATAACATGACAAAGCTGTTGTGCGCCTCAGTTTAACAGCCACCTTTTTGTAAAAGAATATGAAACAAACCCACTTGAAAAGAAGGAAAATCCCATGTGCTTTCACAGCATCACTTTGTCATTTGGGCACCTTCATTTTTTTTGGTGTTTTCACAGTTTTCTTTCCAAGGCAATGCTGTCTGAGAAATTTAGTCTGAGAAATTTAGTCTCCGATTGACTCAGGGACAGTCATTACTGCCACCGGCTGTGTATCAGTCTTTTCATATGAACGTAGGAGCTTCAGACAACCAAAAACTACCTGAAAAACTGCCTTATGAAAAAGAACTAAGTTCGAAGTCGTGTATTGTGGTATTTCAGCGGTGTCCAGCAAAGCGCAAAATCCTCATCCATTTGAAGACAAACGATCAGTGACCTACTCCAACTGAACGGCAGTGGGTAACAACACAGAGATATGAACCCTCATCACGGGACGCCTGTGGTAGATCCCCAAATTGCAGAAATCATCTAATCACAAACATGCTCAGAAAAAAAACCCCTCACGTTAAAGCACCTTAAGCCACATCCCACCCAAGCCTGGAATTTTCTAGGAGGTTTCATATAAAGCAGGAAAACAGCTAACATTATGATCAAGATTTATATGGCAACAAGAAGGAAAATACAGATTTATGCTATTTATTTCTGAGTTTCTAATACTTGAATTGGCTTTCATTTTTTTTTCAAACTGGTGGGTAATTATCACTCCTCTCTGACTGAAATACCCTACAAATATCACTTGAAGGTGCAAGGCTGCTTAGCAGTTCCACTGCACAGGAATACGTCTATTGGGCAATAGGTGTAACAAGCACCTTACCAAATCCCAGCTCTCCCCTCTCAGCTAACCTTTGTTCCATTTAAGTGCAATTATCTCGTAAGGCGAAACAGCACCAGCTGTCACCAGTAAAGGCATAAATGATCATGTCAAACTGCCTTATCAAAATAAATCACATCTATATTAATTTTTATTAATCTTCCCCCAAAATAGTGAGCCTGTCCTGTTTGCCTGACTCCTCGCCCGCCAGGATTTATCTAGTGGAAAACAGGCTTATTCGGGATCCATTTTAAAGGTTCCTTTCTCCTGCCACCCAAATATCCTCAATCTTTCAAAGGATAGTTTTATTTTTATCTGTGTTCCAATAAGAATACCAAAAAAAGAAAATAAGAAAAAAGTCTCTGAAGTTTATCTTGAGAGTCCCCGGTTGTAGCTATTTTTATTTTTGTGCCTAAGAACACACCAGAGCATGCACCAAGGGGCCCAAGTCTCCATTTTACTATGGGGCAAGAGCAGAGCACCAGGCAGGCCTCGGAGCTCACACGACACAGGGAGCAGCTTTCACCTTCAACCTAAGTATGTGGCAGATGAAGAGCTCATGGGGCAGTCTCGCAGGGCTCTAAGAGATAACTGCTCTGCCTTCTGAACTACCATGGCAGATAAATCCCCGCATTCAGGTTCACCTCTGTACTGAAAAGTGCTGGAATCCACACCACAGACAGGGTGAGGCGAGAACAGTGATCTACACAATCACCTAGATGAGAAAACTGTTGCAAAGGAAATTAAGGTACGGATTATAAACCACGGCACTTCCCAGAGCACACGCACTTGTGCTGCTCCAGTTAACCTGCTCTGGAAGGGGCGCGAGGAGGAGGATGTGCCGCAGAGGGGCTCGGCTGGCGGAGAGCGGGCTCACCCCCGGCACGGGCAGCGCACCGACACCGGACCCTTGACAGCTCCGGGGTATCGTTACAGTGTGTGACGGAGAGAAACGCGAAAGCAAGCACAGCAGCCTTACACACCGGAGGGGACCAGGCACCCCCCTACAGCATGAGAAGCACCAAGAGAGGTCCTTAGTTGTGCTTTTTCAGAGTTATCGACAGCGTGAGGCGCGACGGGTGACAGGCAGCTCGAGGGAGCACCCGGGTTGCGCACTGTAGGGGAGGACGGGGCAGACAGGAGAGGGGCGCAGCCACGGGGACACCGAGCGGTACGGCTGGTCC
>NW_009936534.1:0-271 GCF_000696875.1 Nestor notabilis
GGTTCGCGCAGCGGAGGAGGTGCCCGGGGCCGCAGCCAGCCCCGAGCAGGGGAAGGCTTCCCGGTTTGGCCGGGGGATTTAAGTTCCCGAACCCTGTCCTCAAATGCAGGATGAGTCACCGAAACCTCTGCTGTGTGCATGGGGTTTTGCGGGGGTGTAAGGGTAGGGCTTTTCTCCCTCTCTAGTTAGAAGTTCCCCATCATTACGTAGCAACCAGACTCTGTTGGGAGTCTTCCAGCGTAACAAGCACGTGATCGGCGCGGGTTGGGGG
>NW_009936534.1:300-3327 GCF_000696875.1 Nestor notabilis
GGCCCTGCCGGCCCGCACCTGTCCCCCCGCACGGCGTCACAACCCTGCCTGCACGGGCAGCGCCTGACCGGTGTTTGTCACGTCCCTGGAAAGCCCCTTCGCACCGCTATTGGCTATTCTGCTGCGGTTGCTCACACTTTGTTTCTGTCCACAAAAGCCTGGGGGAAGGGACAGGGGAATATGCTTTATTCCAGCACAGGATGGAAACATTTTCTGCTCTTTCAGAGTTCTGTGGGACGGGGAAGCTCTGCCCGATCCAACGCGGACGGGCAGACACCCGGTATACACAGGATGCCAGGTTTTCCCTCCTTCAGGCTTAACACCGACAGCGTTTTATAACCAGATAAACAACCCAGCCAGATCACTGCTGCTCCTGCCGCTTTGTGAGCAACAGGAGCAGGTCACACACCTGTAGTGCTGAGTCAAAGGAGTCCATTGCAACCTCACAGCATTTCTCACCACCAGGCCCTCAACTCCTAATACCGGGTAATCGTTTAAAAGTAATGAAAAAAAAACCAAAACCAAACAGAGGGACCATGGACAGGGTGTTTGCTTTTAACGGGTTAGAGACCCATGCACATGTTCGATTGCATACACTTAATTACATGCAAGTTATGTGGGGTTTACTTGAAGATGCTATATAAAGAAGATGATGGCTGACAGTGACAGTTCAAGGGTAGAAATAGTGAAGAGAGTGGGGAAAAAATATCTACATGTGAAGATATAGATGGAGCAAATGCTAGAGAGACACTCCCTTTTTAATGGGGAAAAAAAAAAAAAGGCCATTGAAGAAAGGAAGGTTGGGAAAAAAAAAAAAAAAAGGGAAAACTTACTGGCATTCTCCTAAATTACTTAGATTTAACAGTCACCTTAACAGTCTTTATTATTCTTTGAAGCCACTGCATTTCAGAGAGCAAAGAATAACAGTTCACTAGCTCACTCTATTCAAGGCTAGACTTCATATCCAACCCCACAAGCCCATCCCCACAGGTGACCTGCTGAAGAAGTGTAGAACTTGGTCACAGCACTCCCATTGACCTCAGAGGTGCACCTGTGAAGAGCAGCTTGCAGGAGATGGTCTGTAACCTATTTGGTAGCTACTGTTTGCAAGTCTTGCATAGCAACACACTTTTGAGAGCAAGTGGCGTATCTGTGAAGTCACAAAACTTGACAGCTGAATTAGCAGCACATCTCTTTATCATTAAACTAGATTAACTTCACAAGGTCCTTTTCAGACAGGAACTATGAGGTAAAGGACTTAAGACTTGCAGAATGATGACTTATTTTACGAGAAAAAAAAAACAACTCTCACACACATACAAAATTCCATGGTGAGACTAACACAAAAATCGCATTCTCACCTCCCAGCAAGAAAAGAAAAGTTTTGAGAGGAAAAAAGTACTGTTTCTTTCAGTTGGAACAATCCCAGCATCTTTTTCATTACTGTTTATTTTTTCCCCTTTTCATGAGATCAGCAGGGATATTACTGGAAATAGTAATTCTATAAACGCACACAGCTAGCCTGTGCATTAAAATTCTGACTATTTCCAAAGAGACACCCAAGCAGTTTTCAAAGGTGACTACCAGCAGAATCCTGCTTAGTTCTGTCATGGAACAGAACTGAAGCTGCATGATGGGGTTTGGGTGGGGAGGTGGGAAAGCAAGAACCATATAGAAGTTTATAGTTTGGGCTGACTTTACAGTTTATAGACAGAGTAAACAGTAGTACAAAAAAAGCCTACTTGTGCTTTTATGGCTTTTTAAGCCATAACAGACATCGACGCAGAAATTTGATAGGGAAGAACCATGTATCTCTGCTTAGCCTAAGTAGTTTCAGAACTAATGAACCATATGAGCACATGTGTTCTAATGAGCTCACAGATCTTTGTAGCCTCTATTACAGCTATATTAAGGAAAGATGAAAGCATAGATCAGTATTTCACGCTGAAGTGTCCCATACTTCCCCGTAAGTATGCTCCCGCACAATTCTTCCTTGCCTTTTCTTCAAGTACAGTATAAATCAGGGTAATCCTGCAGACTACCTTTATAAAGGCCTGACACTATATTCTGTATCCTGGTTCTCAGAGCAGCCCTATTAAATCTACGAAGGTGCTAGTTGACACTCCTACCTTGATACTAATGGAGTAACTCCAGAATGATTTATTATTTCCATCCAATTATGAAATAATAAATTCTTTCAGAGGGGAAATGGGAGATGAGCCAAGTGTACGCAGAATATCAATTCACAGAGATTCTTCATCAGTATACACTTACTAAATATTTAAGAACACCCAACAAAAATAAGTTTCACAATTTTGAAATTAGATGCATTTTGGTGATTACATAAATTCTGTGTCTCCAGCTAATCATTTTAACACCATTAATGTCACTTTTTTTTGGCAACTGAACAAGTAGATGAAAAGATAGTCCACAAAAAGAAAAAAAATTGTAAGACAGGTTTTCCCATTACTCCTTCATAAGCATCACAGTTCAAAAGCACTGCCCTACTATTGCATCATGGAATCATAGAACACCAGGTTGGAAGGGACCTCAAGGATCATATGGTCCAAAGTACGACAAAGCATCACCTGGACTAGACGTCCCAGCACCCTGTCCAGCTGCATCGCAAAAGTGTCCAGTGTTGGGAAATCTACCACTGTGTATTGTAGAACTTAGTGCCTTCAGATACCCATCTATAAAGCATTGCAGCTAGTGCAACCGCAAGCTGAGCTACTTAGATAGCAAGCCTACCTTAACGAGTCAGTTGAAGCTGAAACCAAATAAATATGCGAAGAACACTACTTACGATAAAGCACTGACTGCTGTGCTGAGCGTACAAACTTAGGAGACCGATGAACGCTACCACTCTGTAAGAAGACCCGTGAGCAAAGAGACCGCAATGAAGCTCACAAAAGTCAACCAAACCCGTTCTCGATCCTCCCGAGACACATCTCCGAGTGAAGCACGCTGCCGCCCCCCGGCTACTCGGGGATTACCTGCGGCCTCCCGCTCCGGTCCGGCGCTCCG
>NW_009936535.1:0-15097 GCF_000696875.1 Nestor notabilis
TTAGTCTTAGATTCATCTCTAGCTCATAAAGTGCAATCTACAGAAACCATCTGGGCAAATCTGCAAAACAGTGTTACGTTACAAAACATATCTCCCCAGCAATTCTATAGTCTAACTTTTTCAAAATTAATCATATAGACTGGTGACACTCAGCACTATTAACAGTTGATCTGTTGATAACATTGTCTCAAACAGCTGTCCATTAGAGTTTGGATGGAATGCACACAGGGGAACACGATTCGTGAAACTTTTGGCAGTTCCATTAATTACATGAGCATTGTGCTCAAGAGTATGCACAGGAGAAGTGCAGCATGAGCAAGTTCATCAATCAATATGCAAAGAATTACGTTCTAGAGCAGTTTAATGACAAGTATTTTGATGGGTTAAAGCACCAGATTTTGATTTTATCTTTTCTATTTTACATGTAAAGTTGCAACTAATTACAAAATATTTTTATTTACTTACAATGTCATAATAAATCTAGGCAGGACTATAAATTCTAAAGAAGTATGATTTTCATTTAACTTAATTGGGAGGACATGATCAAGTGAGAAAAGATAAACAAAGGGAATATTGGATCACACAGAAGTAATGAGACATTTACAAAAAGATCCTCTTGGCCAGCTGGAAAGAAAGGGAAGTAGTTTATTCTGTTCCTTTTATATCCTCAGTGGACATAAACTTTTATCCAAATATTTGTTATGCTTTTTCCTCTCTGAGAATACCTGTTCAATGTCCCCTTCCTATGTTTGCACTACAGTAACTGTTCTTTTAGGATTCTATGGATCTAGTTGATTATTATTTTCATGGCTAAAAGTAAATGGGGGCCAAAAAGAAATAAAATTGCCACACTCTAGATCTAACTGCAGTGTTTAATGAATATGTATGTGTCGAACTTATTCATTTATGCATTTATCCTTCTATGAAGTTTTTCGAAAATTGGGAAAGACTCTTTTTTAATCTTCCTTTCAGTGACAGAGGCTGCAGTCCAGCAAACTGATACAGGATTCTGTAGTGTAATATGATGGAAGATTAAAGGGAAACTCCTTGATTTAGTTGAGGATTGGAGATTTCACTAGGCACCTGTTCCTAGAAGAAAGAAATATTCATTATGGTTTTGAACGTTTGCCTGACTTTCCTTCCTTATTTTTCTGTTGGGGGAAGTAGGAAAGCAAATGATGGGAGAACATCCCCTCCCAATTCTGGAATAGAATGAAATGCCTCAGGCTTGTTCACAACTTCTGTGATTTCCGTGACAACCTCTAGCAAAGGCCTTCTTATGCAATGGCATGTACCCCTCAAAAGGGGCAAAAAGAGCACTCTGTTTTTGATGTAATCTTGAAAGCTCTCCCATAGCTATAAAATTTTGATAGAAGCATAGTGGCAGACAGAAATTGGCCCTAAGATCTTGAACATCTGCATCCTGGATTCTGGATTGATCAGTTTCTGGCATACGGAACCAATGGCAAAGTCCAGATGATGGAGTTACTCTTACAGAAAAACCAGGAATTTATGTAGAATTTATTCTACAATGCTAAACTCCTCCCCCCATATATACTCTATTTTTTTCTTTAGCTTTCTGAGACATGTAAAATCAGTATTTTTCTTATATTGATTAGAAAAAGTTAGTAAATTCTACAGATTTTCTCCCTTTCAGTTCAGGAATTTGAAACCTGTTTACCTGTGGCAACAAAGGCTAAATAATGCTATGGGTTATATGTACCTGCTTATCTACTGCTCTCTTTATCTTCCATTATTTCCCCAAGCATTTAAACTGGTGTGAATTTGAACCAAACTTATCAGCTAAGAAGAGATCTAAAAATTCTGAAATTCCTGTAAAAATAATGAAAATATGTACCTGGATAGACATATGATTAATTCCACCCAGAGGGAAAGAAATTGGTGTGATGGTGAAAGATTTAACTCTAAGAAAAGTTCCATTTTGAATCTGTCCTTTATCACACATCAAAATTGTCATTCTTGAGTCAAGATTTCTTTCCTCAGGCACATAACAATGTGTGAGCTCCAAATGATGCTTTTTTGCAGTTGGGAAAGACATTCTCTCCTCTTCATCTTTCCTTTCTTGCTTATCCTTGAGCTAATTTTACTTCTCCAATGTCTACTCAAGGGTAAGGTTATGCTAAAGTTTTAGTGTAGTTCTTTCAGTCACTTAATCCTGGGACATAAAAGAACTAGAAACCAAGCTTCATTATTTTCAGTATTCAGGAAACTTTTGTTTTGGAAACATTTCTCAGAATAAACTGCATGACACCATCTGATCAATTTCATTCTCAATATTCCAAGTTGTAAAAACCACAAACTGCTTCAAGAGTTCTTTGAGGGGAAAAAAAAAAATCCCAATTTTTTCTGCCTGATCATGATCCTGCAATCCCTATGCAAATGGTGGGTTCCACCTCACCTCACCCCACCCATTTCCAGGAACCTCTTGTATAAACATAAGTATATATGCAAAATATTAAAAAATGAAGCATGGGCTGTGATTAGTGTTTCTCATTTAGAAATCAAAGATGTCTTTATTAAAACGTATTGTCCCCTGCTAATGTCTGTGCCTCACTAACAACTAAGAAGGGAGGGCAGAATATCTTCTTGGATATGAATGTGTTACACTAGACAGTTTTAAAGTTAACTAAACAAGTGTCATCTCAAGTCTCCCATTTTCATGGGTGTAGGGCCCTGCCTAAAAACAGGACAAAACAGGACTAACTATTTTACAACATTGCTGATCCACCTCTTTTTCATGGCATCTTTGGAAGTTCTGTGGATATAGGGATTTATGAGCTTCTGTTTAATGTGTCTTAACATTGGGCTAGGCAGGATGTCATTTCTTTTCCATAAAGGTTTTGTTGGAAATACGATTTTTTCTGCCTGAAAATATGCTATCTCCTGCTGATACATTAATTTTCATCAGACTTGGTGCATAGTCAAGAAGGATGATCCTATATTGGTCACAGCTTTCAGAGGCACTGGCTGAGGAGCTTTAAAAGCCATACTGACAAGATTCTGAGGGTCTAGGGAGACCCGAGGAGATATATTACTGATAACAGATATTATCACCCACTTTGGAAAAGTGTTGGTTCAACTTCTTAAATTCATTTACCCTTCACCTTTGAGCAGGGAAACCTGTGAATTTGCTTTTTATGCCTACAAGATCCTTATTCATTAGATAAATCCATGCACTGCAAAAAGCATCTGAGGAAACAACCCACCCTTTAACGTATTTTCTTGACTTTATTTTTCTCCCCAAAAGTATCATATGTTACACTGCCTTTAGAATAAGAACTATTCCACCTTATAAATATATGAAATCAAAGACTAGCGATGGTGGTTAGCTTTGGAATCTTTACATACACAATGTAGATGCTTTGCTAATTCACAGAAAAGCATTTTTGCAACTAAATACTACTGTAATAAGCCATCTGGTTCAGGTCTAGAAACTGCAGTTGGAACTTTCAGCTAATACTACTTAAGAGCACTTGAAGGTTCAACGGATTATTCAAAACGGCACTGAGCAGTCTTTTCTCTAAGTGCATAGCTGACACTGTAAAAGTTAGAAATGTAATTTGAGAAGTTTTTCTTTAAGAGGATACTCAAATATGTGTACTTAGGCTGTGTCACTGGGCCCAAAGCACAGACAGTCTCAGATGTTCAAATGCATTCCTGACATAACATTGGCAGTTGTGAACATTTAGCAATTGCTAAGGAACAGTAGCTATTCACTTGAGTAGGTCTATGAATTTCAGACTCTTTGTTAAAACAATACAAATGTTCAGCCTTCAAAGGGGCTGAAAGTACATCTAGACAACTGGATTGAATGCCTGGTACCATTCTCTGGTTCTGAGGCTGAATGACACAGAATGGTTTATGTCTATATGATTAAAACCTTTTGCCCTCTTAAGAAGTGATGTCACATCTATCATACCTACTGGATACGGTCTTTGGGTTTATTCTAACTCCCAGGAGTTGACCCAGACAGAATTTCTGATTGCTCTTAGACTCTGACAGGCCACAATACATTTCAGTGTCCAGAAACTCACCTGGCAATGTTTAACTTACTACCACAGACATAGGTAGAGATCTTTTTTGGGAAGAGCTGGGCCAGCCTGGGCTTACTTGCTAACTGCACATTTTCATTTTTAAGGGGAGGTTTGGATTCTTTTTCATTAGTGTGGATAACACTTGTGAATTCAACAAGAAAACAGTCTATGCATACAGTGAATTAATTAGGACCCAACATGTTCACAGTGTATCAGTAACGGATAATGTCTTCCAGGTAAAGAGACAGCTATGGAGACTTAATGAAAAGGAGTCTTTGTACAGCTAAATATGATGAAAAAGGTTATAAGCATTTCAGTAAAAATTTCTAAAAGGAGTTAAATTACCAATAGAAAAAAATGTTCGAATTTTTTCCCTTCTTTTCTTAAAGGATGAGACAGGGATACCTAGAAAAATCTACATTTACAAATAGAAATTAGTGCTATATTGGTTTAGAAAAAAGTTCTCTTAAGTCTCAGAAAAGGGGTTGGTTTCCTAAATTTACTATCTTATTTTCATAGAATTCTTTTATTCTGCCACAGATGAAGGCAAAAATAATGCCAAAAGGGCAAAAAATGTTCTCTAGATGTATTGATCGTTTTTTTCTGATGTTTCTCACAGAATCTAATGTAAGGATGTCCTATATTGCTTCTTTTTGATTTTGTAATTCATAACTTAATGAAGAATCACTCAGCAGCCAAACAAAACCCAATTACTATTATTTTTAAAAAAAGTTCTTAAAGTCCATTCAGTAGTAGAGTATCTGCATCTTTTGCTGAGAATGTATCTTTAAATCTCATTTAGCTTTTATTTGTTTCCTTGCCAATCTGAATATAGCAAAAACAGATGTTAAAGGGCTGGAATTTGATCTGAAAATGGGCCAAAAATTCTCCTAACAATGAAAATGACATTTATTAATATTTGCCAAAATTGTTGAACCACACTTGCTACCGTTTGACTCAATTTATTAATAAATGACAAGCACTCTAGCAAGGTTTTCTGGCAAGAATGAAACAAAGGAAATGAGCCAGAACAAGTGTAATCAAGAAATGTAAATAAACTTTAGTATAAAAACATGGTATGTTTGAACTTAGTATGAAATATTGACAGTTTCCTCCAGGAACTCTGCAGGTGGAGGAAGAAACTTGGACATCTTCTGTGGAGAGGTGGGGGAAAAAGAAAGACAAGTCTTTACAGGGAAACAATGGGATTGTCTCACCCACTCTATCAAGCTCATGTCATTGCAAAAGGCTCAGCACTATTTTCTGGCATTTAGGAGTTACAGACTCTCATCGATTAAAAGGATTCTTAATGATTTTAGACAGTATATATAGTTCTGCAGACACTGTTTTGCAGTTATTTCATTTAAATGTCCCTGTGATGAGACTGGGACTCGGTCATTAGGGACTGCATTTTAATGGCAAAGACTTTTCAAGAGGGCTGGGTCCTTAGCTCAAGGCATGAACTATTGCAATTCACCATGATTTGGTCCAGGTTTACCAGGATTTACAAATGCTCCACAATGTCTTATTGGTGTCACACTCACCCCTACATATCTGGATTTCTGTAAGAAACTGTCCTGTTAAATTTTGCAAGTGCAAAAGTTCTGATTTTTGGTTTTTTTTTAAAGCTTGTCTGAATGCACAATGAGTTTTGTAGCTGGTAGCTAGCTGTGGTAAGTTTTTGGGATGTAGTAGCTGGCAGCTCACTTCACTTTGTAACTTCTCCTTAGGACTGGAGGGTATCACTTCAGAGTCCTCCTCTGCCTGTGGCTTAAATAGCTTGCTCCCTTTTGATCTGGCAGGCTGGTTTGTGATATATAACCTGGTAACAACTAGGCCAAAAAGTAACTGTGAAGGAGAGGTACCAGTCCATCTGGAGTTTCGTGCTTACTAATATAAGGCTTGTTTGTAAAGTCACAGTTCTGAGTGCTTGAGCCACCGACAGCACTGACTTCAAAGTCAATCTCTCTGTGTGTAAAGCGACTAGTAAAAGGGTCCTGGAAAGATTTTATGGTACCTGTGTCAGGGGAACGCATTGGAAAAAAAGTCTGATGTTCTTTAACCTCTTCTATGCCCATGCTGTTTATAGTGCTCAAAATGGTCAAGGGCCCACTCTGTCCCAGAAGTCAGCTGACATGGCATAACTCAAATTCTTACTCTCTCATCCTCCCCACAACTAGGAGGCCAGACCCAAAGTACCTGTTGGGACAGGGAAGCCCCAAACCTAGGCATCATCTGGAGGAATGCTGACTGGTCTATTCCAAACTCTGACAGAAGGTCTCTTTGTTTGCTGTGCATGGGTCAGGCATGGTCAAGTTTAAATCATCTTCAGCCCTAATAGACAGTAGGTAGAGCCTGACCTTCAGCCTGCAACATGGACAGAAATTCAGTGGGTCAGAGGAACTGGTCTGAATCACTCCAGTCTCAAGGCTACTCTTCCTCTATAAACATCTCCTTTGGCTTCAGCAGAGTCCCAGTAAAGATGAGTTTCACCAAACAACTTTCCATTCACACTCTTACATGCAAATTTGTTTGCTGGTATCCCAGCTCTGACTTTACTCTGGAGCATTTCAAATGTACAGGTAATTTATTAAGGTCATTTTGGTTATTGGAAAGATATAGATAGGTAGCACTGAATGTGGACATCAGATCAAAACTGTTCCAGGCAGACAGTCAAATAGCAATAACTGAGTGATTCCTACACCATGTATCTTTTGGAGCTCCTCCACCATGAATATTTCACATGGTGTGATAAGAACCAATTAAAAAAAAAAACGCAAAAACCAACCAAACAACCCACTGAAATTGAAACCTTCACTCTACAACAGATTAATATAAAGATTAGAATTAAGGAAAGTTGGAAACTATAATCATTTAAATACAATTTATAAGCCTAATTTCCTGCATGTCACTCCCAGATAATAAATACTTTTATTTTGGCTTAGAAAAGCTGTGGGAAAAAAAAAAGTTAATTTAAGACTCATTAGTTTATTTTTAGTAGTGTAAGATCTGAGGGATTTGAAAACATTTCCCTTTTCTAATAGAACACGCCTTCCTGTATACCAAGGATGTCCACTGACCTCACTCCCTCCTGGAAGGTGCCACTGATCCATGACAGAAATCCTGTGAGGGCTTTGAAAGCTAAATAGAAACCAGAAAAAAAGTATTATCATGCTTAGCTGATTATAACATTGGAAATAAAGTTCAACTGTTAGTTTGGGGGTAGAAGGAGTAATGCCTGAAACAAACAAGCACTTCCTGTGTTTGCCTGGAAGAAGCCGATCTTCCCTCTGCTTATATAATAAGAACATTACTTGCTAATTTGCCAGTAGCTGAAAGGGGTTTCTGTTTTTAGCTCTGGGTCTGTGGCAACTGTTTTGTTTAAAGTGAAAATTAAATGGGAACATACAGCTAAAAAACTGTTGAGCCATAATTGAAGTGCATTAATGGTAATTACTTCTTTCTTTCACTCATCATTTTGACAGAGAAATCCATTACTCCTCCATCTTCATGTTTCCACAAATTACTCTTCCCTGTGGATGTGCAGCAACTGTAGGAAATCATGGCTTTGTTCTATAGTGTTTTCTTTAGTTCAGCCCTGCTTTCCCATACTTCTTTCCCTGGGGATAAAACCAAAAATATCAATAAAATGTATAAACAGTTTACTACTCTGATAGGCATAAGAGGAAAAAGAAGGCATCAAGTATCAAAATGAAACTGTTAATGACAGTTATTGGGAGATGTAACATGTTTGATATTGCTTATAGCCATAAATTAATTGCGCTGATTTATTTCAAGCTGCTTGTCTTGCCAGTGAGAGACATTTTCTTGACATAATAATTTCACTAGGCAAGATCCCTTTAAGGGTTATATCACTTTCAGCACATTTTCATCTCTCAGTTCAGGAGGTTTTCAAATGTGCTCTGGCAGTCAAGGAAACTGAATTATCCCCATAGGTCCAAGGCAGAGACCCTTACTTCTTGGTTGATGAACTCTGTGGATTAGTATAAGGAAATATTTAGAAAACATGTAGAAAAGGTCTCTATTGCTATTCAGAAATAGCTATTTTGCAGACAAAAGGAATCTGTAACCAAAAGAATTTTCCTTGTGGATGAGATATGAGATGAATTTTATGTGAGGAATAACCAGAACTTTTACTTTGAGGTCATTCTCAGGATATGAGCACTTGTCATGTGGAGAGACTGCATATGGCAGAAGCCAACAGTTCGTTTGCATTTGAGGCTGTTACAGAAAGTTTCATACTGAAGCAGCAATAAAATACCAACTATTTCTGAATTCATCACATTAAGCAACCGTAAAAGGTAATTTCTGGCTATTCATTCAATTAAAATTAAATATGCATTTAAATGTTTTATCCACTTTATTCTCTTATTTAAAGATAGTGATAAAACTTTAAAATTAATAGGTTTTCTACAATAATATCACCTTAGACCCTGAGAGTCCATTAGTTTAGTCCTGTAGTGAAGTGCCCTCGAAAGAAGAGGTCTTTCCTTTGCCACAGATTTTACCTTATTTTTGCAACTTTCAACAGTGACAATTCTACAGTAATAAATAAGAATTGTTTAAATGATGAACGAACATCAGATTTAGTATCGAAGAAAATGGCAAAAGTCCCTTTGATTTCAACTGGGTCATACTCTGTTTAGTGGATGATGTCATCACAAAGATACTTTAATTGTTTCTATATCTACAATATGTTCATACAGTTCCATGATTTCTCACATGGATATTAGCTTTTGATATAATATGTGAAACAGATACATTGACATAAGCAAATAGAAAGAAAAAAGTGGGAATGAAGCTTTTGGTTGCCTAATTGACTAATTTTACTTCATTTCAATAAGAAATAAATATTTAAGTCTGGTACAAAATTTGTTGCTTAGTTACTAAGATGTAGGATATATGTCTTGCAATCAGTCTTACTTGTGTAAGAGAGAAGTCTTTGACTTATTATCAGAAACTGAAGATTTTACAGAATCTGTTTTGTTAAGTATTTTCCTGTGAGACTCTAAGATTGGCATTATATGTTACTGATGAAGTAATACTGATATATTTCTTAGATGTTTAGAATTGCATAATTTTACAGAATGAAATTAATTACCAGAATTCATTCTTTTCTAAAAATCATACTTCCTACTCCATGGACATAGACCTCTACTGGTATGAAGAAACATGAACAATGACCTGCAGTTTATCCTAGGATTCAAATAACGTCAAGGAAAAGAAAGCATATCGTAATGCTAGATCATCAGAATAATGACATGGGTTAATGACTTAGGTTCTTTGGGTTATGACCAGTCTCCACTGCATCAAAACTGCTCTGCTTTCAAAAGAAATCTGATCTCACAGTAGTTCCTCTGGCCTTCCAACCAACTACATCCACCTTAACAAATAAACAAGAAGCAAACAAAGTTCGTAAACCAATATATAACTAAAAAAAAGGGTACTCTTAATCCAACCCTGCAATGATTTGCCTGAAATATCCCAGCAAAACAATTATTTTGCAACAATATTAGAAGTAAAATAGAAAGAAAAAGGAAAGAAGTTAAGAAAATGTTACCCAGCTGACTTTGCAAGCAAAAAAAGTTATAAATCATAGAGATGGCAGGGACCTCAGGACAGTGTCAGTTAAAACTGAGCTAACACTGACAAATGCTGCTGTGTTCAAGGATCTCTGTTGCTTGCCTGAGGAAATCGCAGTCACAATGCAGACTGTTCCTTCAATGTTCTGCCTATTACAAAAACATTCCCTAATGCCCATCTTCAGTTCCCTTGTCACAGGACCCATCCATCACCTGTTTGCTCTCTCTAATGGGCATGGAGAGCAGACTGTTTTCTTCTTGCTTTCACAATTATATTCTCTGTCTTCTTTTCTTTTGACTAAACAACCTCAGTACACTTATGCATCTTGTTAAAATATTTAAATTTTTGTTTCTAGGCTTCCTATGTAAGCACCAATAGTTTAGGCAAGAAAGTTCTTTCATTATGTTATGTCCCCTCTAAACAAGAGAGAATTTACTAGAATTCAAATTATTGATTGCATTTATGTTGACTCAAATAGCAGGTACACAAGCATTACTTTGCTTTTCTCTCACCTCTTTTTCTTTTTGATATAGGTATCCAGTATGGTGAGACGCTCTTTCTCCCAAGATGCTTCTATCTTTCCATGGGTAGCCTATGCCCCTAGTTCAGAAACTCGGAACTTTTCAGTTAGGCCAGACATCTACTTTTTGTTGATTTGGCAAGAAGTGGAAACAACTCCAAGCCAAAACATGCACCATACAGCTGCCTGATACATAGCTATACCACTTCACACAGGTTCATGTGCCAGAGCAGACTCTACCACTAAATACCTGCTTTCATTGCAGGTATGTTTGAGTGTATAAAGCTGTAACTAGATGGATGTTCTATTTGTATCTTATCTTTGGGTGTGTGCTGAACTTTAAGCATTTGGTTTACATGAATTGCTGTACTCATGTATGTGCACACTGTCATTATATCTACAGTAAAAGAGCAAACTGTAAAAGATGGTTGGGATGATTTGTCTTCAATTTTTCTCTTTAAGCTTAAACTCATGTAAAGAGGAAGCTGGGAGCTGGTTAACATAAGCAAGCTCTCAGGCTATCACAGTTGTATTGCTCTGGGGCACCGTATGGGGTGGAATACCAGTTTAATGAGTGCCTTCCTGGGTAAACCCTTGGGAATAAGCCCAGTGCATGTGGTACTATTGCATTTGAGTCCTGCTGAGAAGTTAGCCCCTCAAAAATTCTGAAGCATGTTTTAGCAGGTTGTGTGCTCAATTTCCACCTGAGGTTATTTATTTCCAAAGTTATAAATTTATTTGCAAATTCTTAATGAAATCAAGGAAAATCAGATGCCTTAAATCTGACTCCTAGGGTGGGTTTGTTTTTTTCTGTAACTCCTCCAAACTCCTTTCAAAATTCTTTGGTATCAAAATGGTCTGGCTTATCTGACTCAAGGTTTTTGAAGCCTGTTCTCCTAGTGACAATGGCAAAACTAGCAGAGCTGGAGTAAACCGTCATACAGTATCTATCTCGTTTCCCAAATATACATACCAGGCAACACATATTTCTTTTGGTGACATATAATCACATTGATTTTCTTGCTTTAAGAGAGACACATTTTTAATATTTCTCTGTATATACATTGATATAAATAGAGATGTGATTCTATCATAAATTTCCTCTTTTATATTGTGCCTCCTAGCCTTACACATATTTTTCCTCACCTACAGCAGTTCCTACAGGAAACAAATTTCCTCCCACGTCACCCACAATCCTTCTGTCTCACCAAACAATATAAGCTCAATTGCATCACTACATGAATTAAATAGAAAAATAAATAAATATGAATTGTAACCTTTAGGTTTCAGTATATTCAGAACAGACTTCTGGTGCCTAGTTTAGCAGGACCCGTTTTTACACTATTACATCATTCCAATGTTTTGATCTCTTCCTCAGCACAGATACATCTTGTGCAACCTACTGATAAGGTCACTGGAAGACGGTGAGCAAATAAGGACTGGAACTGATCTCTCAATTCCCAGTTACTTTTCAAATCAGCAGAGGATCTTTTGCTATTAGTTCAAGTACTTGTATTGCACCTTCCTGTATTGAAGTGAATTACAAATAAAGGGCCTCTTAGTTTTGTATACAGACAAATATCTGCTACTGACTGCAAAAGAAAAAGGAAACTCACCCTCATGGAATGTAAACTAAGGCCAGACACTGGCTTAAAGTATTAGCCAATATTTTGGGGACTATTAAAGAGAGATCCTAGACTGGATTCATGTTACCTAGTTTCAATTGCCTAAACCCTACATGTTTAGTATCAGCTTGTCATCTAGAGCCCTTCATATAAGAAGGACCTCTGAGGGTGTGAAGTGAGATTAATCTAGTTCTCAGGGACCTCAGCAGGTTGACAATTGCTGTTGAGTCTAACTAATTACTAAGAAGGGTTAAAAAAAACCCCTCTACATCCACCAGAGCTTTACAAGGACACTGCACAGATACTCTCAGATCATTGTCTCTCACAGTTTCAGAGGACCTGCCTGTGCAAAGCAGAAATCACCTGAGATAGATAGGAGAATATCTAAGACCTAAAGGTGCTGCTTTGTTATTTCTTGTCTCTTCTCCCAAGTAACAAGCAATAGGAAAAGAGGTCAGAGCCTCAAGCTGTACCAGGGAAGGTTTAGATTGGGTATTAGGAAAAATTTCTTCACAGAGAGGGTGTTCAGGCATTGGAACAGGCTGCCCAGGGAAGTGGTGGAATCACCGTCCCTGGAAGTGTTCAAAGACTGTGTAGATGAGGCCCTCAGTGATATGGTTTAGTGGTGGTCTTGGCGGTCCTGGAGTAATGGTTGGACTTGATCTTAAAAGTCTTTTCCTACTGAGCTGATTCTGTGATGCTATGATTCTGTGCTCAGCCCTGACGGAATAATTTGGGCTTTTTTTTGAGTTCAATCATATAATGTAACTGTTGTTGCCTGTTGATTTATACTGGTGGCTCTTAAAGACAAGGCCTGCTACATGACTGCATGTCTGTAGAGGTCATTGAACTAAAGAAGTCTTCGGTGTCCCTGAACTCACAGGTTGATCATCGTTGTCTCTGCCATCCCATCCAGTTTTATCTACTTGTCTCAGGTTTTATATGATGATTACAAACTCTTAGAACAAACCTTGTCCTAGCTTGTATATCCCAGAGTATGTGAATTCCAAGTCCTTGACTGGAGGTACTTTCATGTCTTTGGTATAAAACCTAGCAAAATGACTATATGAGCATCATAGATTTAGCAGATGGAAAGAGATGAGGTCTGTTGTAAAACTCCTTCTAAAACTGCACTGCAGGAAATCTTGCAAGGCAACCTAAACATTTAGTGCGCTTTGCTCTATGTGCAGCACCTGAAGTGTAACACTGGGATGCTAGTTATATTGACAGTGAGTACTGAGGAATATTTTCAAACTATGGAAGATTTTTAAAGTATAAGGTTAGGTCCAGAACAGGAAGTAAATTGATGGTGGGCTGTGAAATAGTAGGTCTATCAGCTTGTGCAGCACGAATGTCGTATTGGTGCATTTTTGACTGTTCACCCTCTCTATATTTAGAGTTGAACAAAAAATCTAAAAAAACCTAAAATCCCTGGTCCATGGGAAAAATAAAATCTTGATTCTGGCACCAAAACTGTCTTAATTATACTTCACACTTGACAAGTATTTCCTTATAATCTAAACCTCTGCTCCAAACCCCATATAAGCACAAGCACAAAAATGAAGCTGATTTAATGCACCAAGTGTGTTTTGTTCTGCAGCACAAGATGAATAAAATTTAGTGTTCCTGGAGGTCAAAACCCACACATTGTAGCAGACTTCTTGTAAATCTTTTAGATAAGTTTAGGATGGCTGCTGTTATTTTTGTAACCTTCCTTTGAACCATAACTTCCTCATCAGGTACTTCATATTCTACCTCAGAGACATAAAACTCCCAAAAGCCAAGCTATTTCTTCAGGTCTTTTACAGTACAAAGCAGCCATCCACTCATCCCTAGGGTCATGCAATACTGCTACCTTTTGCATCAGCACTTTAAAAGACTGAGCTCTTCCCTTATAATTTTTCATACTTAAATTGACAGAATATATCTGGAGAAGCCACAGGCTGCAGCTCATTTCAAATGAGGGCACAGGGGCACACACTGGTTGGCTGCCAGCTCAGTTGTAAGCCTTGAAATAAAGCCATGGTATCATAGCATCCATTCTATGGCTAATATAATGTTCAGGGCAGAAAGCTAAGCTTTAAAATAAGTTGAGGTCTGAAGAAGAGACCTTAACAAGAAGCTGAAAACCAGAAAATCAAACAGGGGCCTATTAAAGATTCATTGTAATTTTGTACATGTAATTCTGTGACTAATATTTTTATGATCTATATGAATGCATACGTGTTTTGGGTATTTAAAAGGCTGGATAATGACTGGGTAAACATTTTACAACTGGAATCTATAAATTATCCATTTTCCTACTTTCTAGGTGTTTTGCGAGCCTAAATGTATTAAAAATCCTGGAACATTTAAATACTATAATGCTGGAGGCCACACGATTGTCTCGTTATAATTTCATCTTGTGTAGAAATCGTGACTGTATTATTCACTCACAAACTAATGCTACACTCTGGACTCCTCTCTATTTTTATCTTTCAATAAAAAAATGAATTAACATTTTTTGCTAGTCTTAATCACTTCCGTCACAAAAACAGTTTCAGGAACATTGACCAAACCAAGATAACAGGTCCTTTACCCTGGTCCAGAACAAAGTGCCCCTTCCAGTACCTCTAAACTCAAGTGATTTCTCCCTCTCTCTCTCTCTCAGTTTCTTTCTCTCTGAAACCTAAACCCTTACCTTGGCTTCTTGATATTGCTTCAGCAATCTAGAGGGGAGTGAACTCCAGACTCTGCATGGCATGTCTTCTCAGAAGCTGGGTGATAGATTTGAACCTCCCCAGGTTCAGGCAGGTGAGGCTTCCAGTCCTGTGTCTGGATGAATAATACAACACCAGGCAAATACGCAAAAGATGCATATTCTTTTCTTCCTATAGTAGTGTTTTGAGCATTGTTGTCTTCTTTACCTTTTGGTGAGCCCAAGGTTTTTGGGACTCTCATAGCACATGTACCAGACTGGTTTCCCTGGGACGTTTGGATGCCCTTATTTGTATATCCCAAACGGCTTTAGGTAACTATTAGGTAAAAAAAAAAAAATCCTGCACAGTAGGCAAGTGATTATCTTCAGGTTCTCACCCCAGCATCTTAAGCAAATATAGGAACTGTGCTGTGGTTGCTACCTGAGCCTAGCACACAGAAATTCTATGAATACTTACTCAGCAATGGGGGCTTGTTTTGTTTACGGTATTAACCAAAATCCAGAGCTTCTCCAGAGTTCCTACAAGAAACATAATGGTATTTTTTGGCAGAAATGACAAATGACAGTCACCTTTTTCATTTCAAAAAGCAGGAAT
>NW_009936535.1:15128-33718 GCF_000696875.1 Nestor notabilis
TTTAACATGCTGGGGTAGTAGAGTGGGGACAGATTTGTCAAAGCTACTTATTTTACAGGGTGACATTTAGCATGAACAGGTTAGCAAATGGCTTGAATTTGTCTAAAAAGAGAAAACTTGAACTGTGATAATAAACATCCCAGCAGAGATAAAAAGAATGTTTAAAATTGCTTTCATTAAACTGCAATTATGACTTCTACTTGTGGTTCTCAGTAGCTTCAGGGACACCTTTGTACTGCTCACCTTCCCCTCCTCTTTCCCACCCCCAAAAAAAGGGACTTAAAAGGACTAGTACTCTAAACTGGGGAAAGGTAAAAGTTTACAGCTATGCAGCCCTGAATTTGCATTAGGTCTTGTAATTTTTAATTCATCCTTATAAATCAGAGCATGACAAGAATCTCAGACTACAGGAATCTGCAGAAAATTCAGAGAAGTAACTGTGCCTGTGTGTACAAAGATGGTTTCAGCCATATGTGTAATCCATATCCCTTTCCTGGACTGCCTGGGACCCAAACATATCTCTTGGTATAATAATTTCTACCTCCAGATCGCACTGCTTACCAAGAATAATCAAAGCAGCTATGTCCTCTGTTTCACAGCTATATCGACTTACTCTCCCCCAAAGCTGGCAAAGCCAGCTCCAAGTCTCACATCAGTGCAGTGAGAAGGGAGAAACCTCCTATGACCAGCTTCATGTTCAGTTTCTTGAATACTTTCTGCTATGATACTCATCCAGAGAAGTCTATATGCAAAGTAAGAATAACATTTTAATGTCAAACATGTCTGGGATATACAACTGAAAACAAACCATTAAGTTGCCAGAAAATTACAAGTGTTGATTGCTTAAATGTGAGAAAAACAATCCACATAGCTGTCTTCGCATTAAGCCCGGTAGATCATAGGCAGTGCTCAGTACCTTTATAAACCCCTCTTCACTTCATCAGTTTACCTCAAGTGAACTCAGCTACAGCACAAAGAAAAGTCATCATAAACTCACACTGTACTGCCTGCTGAAGAATGATTCAAAGAACAGCTCAATCTGTTCTTAGCTGGAACAAATTGTCAAAGAACCAGACTGATTAAAAATTATATGCACCATTAATGCAGAGTGCACAATTCTCTAACAAAGTGCTTGTTTCTGTCATTCACCACACCTACTTTACTTATGCATAAATGATAAGCTCCATATTACACATCTAATAGCCAAACTTATGCCTCTCAAAGAATAAGTTAAAGGTATGTTTTCTTAGTTGTTTAATGCTAGCTCATCTCAAATCCTCAGGCTGCAGGTAACTGAAGAAAGGGAGATATTCTTCTGCCTATAGGGTCCCCTAAACATATGCACATGGATTTGTATGAAACAGAGGGTGTTTCTCTGTGTTTCATATTATCCCAGCTCCATTTGCAGTCTGCAATTAGACAAGAGGGAGTTCAAAATGGAAACATCTGGTGACTGAACAGCTGTGGCAATGGAAGTCTAGAGGTTTCTTTGGATCATTACACTACTTATCAAGCTATATCAATACCTTTCTGCATGTATTGTTCGAGATAGAACTGGATTCACCAAAGCAGAGATTAACCTGAATGGCTGAATTGATGGAGGTTGTTTAAAGAAATATAAAAGGGAAGCTTTAGGAGCAAAATAAAGTCTTAACAGAAAAGCAGCATACGATAATATCTCTTGGGAAGAATGAAAGAACAGCTCAGTTCAGGAACAAGGCATGACCAGAGCTCAGTCAATAATTCTTTGAAAACAATTTGTTTGAGTTTTCTTCCCCTTTATTTTATAAATCAACTAGTTTTCTGAATGTATTTTCCATTCAGAGATATGTGATGAACTGCTATTGGATGGTGAATAATTTTTCTACTTTTATGCTACGTTTTTCTACTACATTTATAGGGATTGTAAAGTCAATGTATTCTTGGAAAATTCTGTAATAATAAGTTTAATTGGGGAATATACAGGTAGAAATTGATTTGAAAAAGCCTTCTTTTGTCAATCTGTTCAGGCAGACCTATACAAATGGGTGAAAATCCTTGAAAAGTGTCCAGTACTGCCAACTATCTATCTCCAGCATTTCTTTCTCTAATTTCAAGTGATATCATGGCTTTTCACCCACATTCATAAAAATATCAAATTATTACCATATGGATAGAACAGAGCCCAGACGACAGTATTAAGGAATATTTTCGTCAGGATAAAACCACCCAATTGTCAGTTATTTTAACAAGATTCCATTTTGTTTGATATGTGTTAACATAGACCATGACTTTTTTTTTAAACTGTAAATTTTACATACTGTAAGCAAACCTTACATATAGTGTTGCTTGGAAACTGGTAAAAACCTCAAGTCAAACAAAATTAGAAAGAACTGCCTGGTTATACACAAAAAATACTCTTAAAATTGTGTGAATTGAATACAAATCTAGCTCAGCTTTGTTTACAATTTATAGTGTTTCATTTTAACTTAGCTATGCAGCTAGTGTAATAGAATTAGTGACAATTAAGATAAAATTATAACAACTTCCTTTACCTAAGACACTGAAATATAGGCCACAGTGTATTGTGGTTTTAAAAGGCACTTTGGTGAATCTTTTGATCTCTAGGTAAATTTGTCTATTTATTTGTTTATTTTTTCTTCTCAGTTTGTGAAAAGAATTAAAAAAGGCAACACCAAACAAGTGTTCCAGGAAGGTCTTGTGGAAGATCTAGAGGAAAATTCAGTTAAGAGAAACACATTGTCTGTGGTCTCACCTTTCTTTTAGACATGTGAACGCAAGTAACTGTAAGCAACAGAAGATCCAACTAATTTCATCTCTTAATTCAAATGCAAATGCAACCAACAATTAGATAGGCAATTGAAATTCCATCAGAAATCATCTTTTCATAGAAATTTTAAAAATAGAAAAGGAAGGTGCTGATTTTTGTTTTTTTCACAAGAGAGGTCCTCTAAGGACAAAGTGTACTGATGTTGAAATACTATACTATGTTTCCACTTTCTGATAATTGTTTGACTTTACATTTGAAACAGTGCTTTGTTGAGAAAGTTTTTAGATTTTACATAAGAGACAGAAATACTGCAGATAAAGAGAAAGCCACACATAAATGCAGAACTGAATACTGAAATAAAAGTATTTTAAAGATTTTCCAAGATACTCCAAGACAGAATCCAAACAAATTCCTGAATTACCATATTTGCTATTAAAAAAAAATAAATAAAAAAAATCTCAAATCTATCTATAGAAGATAGATGTCTGCTAAAATGTCTGCTGAAAACCCAGGAGCTACTTAAATTTCTAAAACTGTTATAACAGCGGTGTGTTAGTTTATATCATGCAAACAATTATAGGTATTTACAGAAAGCTTCTGCTCTAATATGAAATTCTAAATTTTAAATCTTTCAATTCTCCCTGGGGTCACAACTATGAAATCTAAAGAAAGCATCTTTGTCAGATGTAAGTGGAAATATACTCATCAGATAATTAGGCAACAATAGTCTTATGCCATCTTGTTTTATGGCTTTGATCAAGGTCACCACTGTAGACTGAAACACTTTCTAAAAGAAGTGTTCATATTTAATGTTGATATGTTCAAATATTTGCATGCTTTTGTAGTGACGTGTATAATATACTCATGTGTGTATGAGTGTGCATACTCTGTCAAATATGTGTTTAGTCTACTATTTCTGCATCAACTATGGGTTGTGATGAATCCCATCCTGTGACATCATAACTATTCTGCCTCTATTTGGAATGCCAAATAGCCATTATACCCAAGCCAAACTCAAAGACTAAATGAGGCAATTTCATGGTGAAATTATTGTATTAATACCATGGTCTTCTCAGGACAACCGAAGCCTACTCATATTTAAAGATGTAACTAATAAAGCTATTTGTAAGTAAGAAAACTATTGCCAGCAGTATGGGAGCAATGGAGTTATTGAATGCTGAACACACGAATGTAATGGCTCTGGGCAAGAGCAAGGCTTGTGACCTCTCTGCCTGCACAGTGCCATCTGCGTGGGAAAACCTACTCAAAGGGCTTCTGATGCAAAGACGTAATTCTGGCATATCTCCGTGAATGCCATTTAGCTAACTTTTAAAGAGTGTGAACTCCAGTGTGACTCTTTTTGCAATTTCAGCGGAATCTTCAGTGCAAAGGACTCCTTTGAGGGACTAAAATAACAGAGGTTTTATATCTTCTGTGCCTAAGGATTAGGAAACAGTTTGTGATCCTACTAATGAGACCATAAACATTCTTTCTAGCTTCAATAATAGTGGCATTTGGCGTGTTGGTATGAAAATCCTCATTGTAATCACATTGTAACTTATAGATGTTCAGCTTTCCTGCTTGGTCCTCATCTTAAACAACACTGTGGTCTCTTTTTCTCTTTAGGCTCCTTGTTGCCCAAAGCTGTCAGGTTCCCAGGAAGAGGTGATGGCACACAGTGACAGTAACACACAGTCATGTGCCTCTACACATGCCTCCACTGCTTTCTTCAGTGGAGATTTTACGCTATTTCTTGCATATAGAAATACTGGACAGGATTTTATTTTCATCTTGAAAGCAATCTTTTCAAAGGGCATCAACCTCTTGGATTTTACTTCACTATAAAATTGCACTGTTTCCTCATGTGAGAAATTTTAGAAATTTTTTCCTACCAGTTATATATTTAGGGCAACGTTTTCTTAGCAGATCTGTGGAAATGACTCAGAGGTCAATGGGAGCTATGTGCAACCAAGGATAGAATTAGTTTCCTAATGCAAAATGATAATGGGTTATTTTATTTTTCTTCCTTTAACTTCCTTCAACTTTGAACATTATCAGGTTAATAAAGAGATCTCCTTTACCTTTTAAGTTCTCAGGACAAACATCTCACATTTCCTTAATGATTTCTTAGCTTTACTGGCATAATACCTTTGCCTAGAATAATAACTCAGAAAGAAATCTTCAATTAAGACATCTGCCTTAATGTTTTTTACTTGAGCCAGTGTTACATTTCCCTTCCACTGTTCACTTCTACTGTATGTTTGTCTAGACCTACCCAGAACATGCTCGATTGTTTATACAGTAACAGGAGTCCATTTTTCCAACAAAGAAAAAAGAACGGTAGATGTTAGAAAACTGCTGGTAGATCTGGAGGTCACTCAAAGGAGATTTCTTCAAAGTAGACCAAAGCTCTCAGTTTAGTCCTGCAGATGTGTTCCTTGCACAGTACTTACAGTACTTAAATAGAAAAAAAGAAATGCAGTATGTTGCAAGGCATCAACAGATACAAAAAACAAAAACTTACACAACATATGCCCTGTACAGAGACATATTCCAACACAGACTTGCTCTGCTATGACATTTAAACCTACAGCTAATACTAGAAAATAGCAAAAAAAAAGTCTGCAATGATGCAGGAAAGGCAACTCCAGACCCAAGAATTAAAGATCACCACGTGAAGACTGAAAAGTAAAGCTGAACTTTCATCCTACAAACCTCAAAAACTGAATTCTAACCTACAAGCCAGAGCAAGTAACTGGGCTCAGACCCCCAGCCTGGTTTTACTTTTAAGATTATTTTCTATTTTTCTGTAACATAAAATGCATAAGCAGCACACAGTACAGTATCCAGTGCTAGATTTTGCTTCTTGGATGACAGTAAGACCATCACACATGTTGAGTGTATTCTCTTATCTTTGTCAGGGGTTGTCTGTTTTCTTCTTTTTGCAGAAAAGTTGCCCAACCTGAAAATAGGGAGGATGGTGTTCCACCAAGACTGGGTTATAATTTTTATAACTGAAGATGACTTTGATTCCATTCAGACTAAGGAAGAAGCAGAATCCAGGTCTCCTATTCTGAGGTCAGTATGCCAACTTTCAGTATTTTTTAACTATCAGTTCTTCCCTGAGGAAAAAAGTCAGTTTTGCCTGTAAAAATGCCCAGCTGAGGTGCATAATGACCAGTGTTTTCACTTTCTAAATCTCAACTTGATGAGGTACTCAGCTCAGGGATGTGTTTACAGACCTGGACTTATAAATGAGGCAAAATTTTAGATATGTCGAGTTGATGATGTTTCTGGCTGATTGTTGTGTATCCCTTTCTCAGGCTTTTAACTTGCTCCTCTCAGACCTATTTAGTCCTCAACTAAATCAAGAAAATGAAAGATCATTAAAGCAATTTAAAGCACAGCACTGATTAACAAAGTGCGGGGGGAGCACAGGTGTGCCTATGAGAGAAAGCCATCCTGCTCTACTGAAGACTTCTAGTCCTCCTTGTTCCATAAGATATTGTGTCTTACTCCCCCACTCTCAGTGATGATGCAAACTGAAATAATTTGCTACTTTATTGAGAGTGGTGATGGAAGAGCATGGAGCCATAGCCTGGCAGGCAGGGATAAATGTTGTATTAGCAGCAAGTAGATTTACCCAGATCTATAACAATCTAGATCTTTGTCTGTCTGCTTGAAAATTCATTGCCATAAAATAGCACACGCTTATGAACATCATTGCTTAAGGCCATAAATAGAATAAGAAATTATTCTTCAGTATTCTTTAACATTTACTCTTTAGAATGTATTAGATTAAATTCTTTATATTTAGTATTCTAAGAAGTTTAAATATAACTATTTTTTCCTTAGATTTCTTTTTTTTTTTGTCTTCTTAATTATTAGTAGCATTTATGTGATAGTTTTTGTTAATAAAAGGAATTTGCTGGTTAGATTCATGTGATGCTGACTATCATAATTTCAGTTTTACAAAGCTTTATTTTAACACATACTGACTGAGCACATTTTGGAGGAATTCTGCTGCTTTAATGTATTATTCCTTCATGGGTCCCAGGCGATATAAAAGATCTGTACTAAGCTATTTAGTCCATTGAGGAATGTGGTAAACATCTACCTGGAGGGTATAAAACCTACTCTCTGTTTCTGAGCTGTGATGGAATGGCTCTTGGTTTGGTATCCTTTGCATTTCCAAAGAGGGCATGTCTCTCCCAGCTTGTTTTCTTTGCTGTGCCACCTGGTGAAACTGCTCTGATCGCTGGCAGCTCTGCTCGGGAGAGCGTCAGGAAGTGGGTTGCTGGTGCTGATGGGTATCACCCTGTCATCCATCTCCCAGCCTACATGTTTGATGGTGGCTGGGACAGAGGGAAGGAATTATATCTTCCATCTGTGTAAATGTGAGGTTTCCGAGTGAGATTTCTGTGTCTTCTGTTCTCATGTTGAATTTCAATGGCTTATACAAATTCATTATACTTTTTGCAGCATCAATAGTAAGTAACAGAAATGAAAACACTTTTCAAGAAACAGCGTTTCTCCCTCAGCACCAACACATGTCACAAGGAGGGTTGAAGGATGCCATCTCCACAGACTAACTAATTGCACAGGAAAAGATTTCAAGACATATCAGATAAACCTCACTCCCTTCTACTGATTATAAAAAAAGCCTAGAGTAATCAATCTAAACCTAAAGACTTTACTTTTAATTTGTTCAGTTAGGGCAGATGAAGCTCATCGTTTTATAGGTAAAATAGTTCACAGATGATTAACTACACTGGGCTGAAAAGCAGCTTTGTAGCAAGTAAAAGAATGTTTATTTTTAAAATTGTGATCTACCTGTCTATTGTCATCTACAAGGGCTAAGTTGCAAGATGCTATCATGACAATTATTTTGATACAACTCATAGATTCTCCCCTTAACTGTCAAAGGTCTAACAAGGTTTCAGAGGGCTAAACCAGAAACTAACTTACTCCTGGGCATATTAGTGAAACACACTGCCTGTTATCAGGCTTGCGAAAAGGCAGCACTATCACCATTTTTTTGCATGCACTAAGCCACAAACATCACTGCTCTTAAAATATGAAGGCCTTCAACAACTTGTGGATTCTGACACAGCTGTGAGAACATTAAAGCTAAGCTGTCAGGCTTCAGCACTCCAGATGTGCCAGAACAAATACACGGATAACAGGGAAAGGGCACACACACGTCAGGTAATTCTATGGCACAGTACTCCTTTGTCAACACAGCCGCTTGGTTTGCATTCACACTGAAGGGACATACACAGGCAACTCAGTTCTAGAAGGAAATTAATGTTTCTTAGAGCTATGGAAGTGTCAGACCTTTCCCTAATAGTCACACAAAAAATAGTTTGCCGCCATGTTAAAAAAAAAGTTCTCTTCATTAGTAAATAAAGCAGTATTAGTGGGACTGTGTAGGAAATGAACAGTATCAGAATGGAACTTTCAAACGTTAAATCAAATTAACAGTCCTTTCAGGACATGGCTTTTCACTGCAAGGATTTTAAAGATCATGTTTCAGTGAGATAATAAAGTGGCTTGAAGAAAAACAAGCTAGTGGCTTTGAAACAGCTTTATATTTGCATTTATGTTTTCCTAGTGGGTAAGTTAGGACTGGAAAGTCAGCTCCCTAGTTTCACATATCATTTTTTAGAACTTCTTGTTACAACTCTAGCAACAATTGCTCATAATTTTTGGTTGTAAAAATATGTGCTTCTAATGTTTCTAAGCTGTGAGCATCAGCTCACATTTGCTGGGAGTAATGGTGATTTTGTCATGTCAGGACACTGAAATTAATGACAGCT
Organism: Nestor notabilis; assembly: GCF_000696875.1. NCBI lineage: Eukaryota > Metazoa > Chordata > Aves > Psittaciformes > Psittacidae > Nestor > Nestor notabilis. The sequence goes on from NW_009936535.1 coordinate 23,718, forward strand.
GATATTCAATCTTCCCCGTTTATGTCTGTGAAAATAGCTTGAAGCTGGAACACGCATTTCAGCTTTTAACTCACAGGAACTAGCAAAAAGCCTTGCTAGGATTATGATCTGCAACTGGTGCTTTTTTCTGTCTTCTCTTAGGACTTACCTCTGCTTTGAATAATAACTTCACACGGTTGGGTCCTTTATTTAGCAAATATTCTGTAAGACATGTGTAATGTCTTTATATATGTTCCACATATGTATCTCATTAGAATTTATAAGACTTACTGGTCTTAACAAGATTTCATAAAAGAGCTGAAACAAGCACCTCTGAACATGGAGCAAGCACAGTGCTTGCTTTTTCAAGTGTTCCTGGTTCATTTTATTTGCATGGAGGGAAAAAATAGTGTTGAGCAAATCACATCTTTGAGATCTAACTTTCCATGGAAAGCAATGGTATGGCATCTGATTTATTACTTTTCAGCAAAGGCACTAAACATGCCAGTATTAACCCCAAATGTTCCAAAATCAGACATTGGGTCTCACATCCTGAGGAACCTGAAAGTGATGTAGCTTGTTTTAAAAAAGAAGCAGTAATATTCAGAGTTTGTGTTGTCTTCTATTTGAGCTTCCAAGGTCCCCATTGGCCATGTTTTCACAACCATACTGACCAGGAGAGGATATAATCTCTTAGGCATATGATATGTGTGCTCCAAGTCATGTGGTGGGGGATTAGTTGTGCCTTCCCCTTCATTCACAGCCCCCACCCCCCACCAATACACTGACATTGAAGCCATCTCTGGCTAGAAATATACTTTACTTTAACAAATGAAAGCTCTGATTGTCCTAAAATAACATGAATTCCCATCAGGATCAGGGCACCATTGTGCTAAGTGCTGTACAAACACAAGGAGATAATGGACCTGATTCATCCCTGAATTACTCTGGTTTCCATGGATTTACAGCTGTGTAAGTCAAAGGCAAATGTGATAATGAGCATGCTTCAAGAATGCACAGCTCAGGGCAAGTTTCCTTCTGGCCTAAATCCTTTGAAATCTGTGGAATTAAGGCAACAGATGACTTGATGTATATATCAGGTGTACATCTACCCTACTGAACTAAATAGGACCAGACTGTGGGCCCTGGTTCAGCATTGCCAGTGGTTGCCCAGCACTCTCAAAGCGCTTCAAGAGAAAGCTGAGTCTGGGAACCTGCCCAGTAGCCAGTCTGGGTAAAACCAGACTGTTCTGGAGACTAGGGCAGTTTAACAGGATGAATATGGGCAGATGATGCCAACTGGCCTCAAGGGCAGAGTATCAGGTCCTGGAACTCTATACTGGTAGACCTACAGCCTGCAAGACTTGTTCCTACTTGTGAGAGCTTCTGCTTAGGTTTAACAACTATTATACAGGTTTTCCCAAAGCATAGCCTTAAAAAACAAAAACAAACAAAAAAACACATAACTTATGTCTATTTCTCTTACATTTCATCTTAAATCACTGCTTGTCTCCCTTGTTCCTCTGGAAGATGTGTTTCTCACAGGACCAGAGCAGCTTCAGCCTGGCAAATGCAAGGAGCACACGACTGCACAGATGCTCTGACGGACATGACTCAGAGCATGCAGGCAGCACCACGGCTGCTGCAGCTCCCCCCGAAAAACCCAGGCTGATTTGCTATGTTTTGGGGATCTGTTGCTGTTGTTTACCCTCTTGGCCCAGCATCTGTCCACAGCTTGGTAATCACTGGCAGCTTCTTACCCTGGCCCACTCTCATGGCTTTTTGCCTTTCTTACACATCATATCTCATCCCAGTGCTGTCAGATCATCATGTAGCATAGGCTTACAGGGCACTTAAGCAGCAAAGCCCTGGCACTAAATCAAGTGATGTTAAACCTTGACTCCCATTTTAACATCTATTTGTGCAGTTACTTTTGCTCACTTTTCCACCTTTCTGTCTCTCTTAAACCATCTCCCTATGTTGTCTGGCCAAATATCTCCCATGGAATGAGTTTGTCAACATCAGCTGCAGGTTTCTTTAAGAGCTTCACACAGACTGTTTTGTACTTTCCTCCATCATACAAACAGTGAATGGGAAGACACACTCTGTGCTCCAGAAAAAGTGCACAACCTGTCTGTGGCACTATTGATTTTAAAGCATGGGACGCAGAGAAAAGGGAAGCCCTAAATCTGATTTCACTTTGACAATGCAATCATTAATATTACATTTCAGAGTTTGATGTCTGTAAGCATTTAGAATGCATTTTTAGAAAGGCTTACTAGTAAAATCATAAGCTTTTTGTCAATTAGTACTACTTAGATGCTTTGAAAAAAATTTATACTTGGAAAAATACCCTAAATTCATTCCTCTTGGTTTCATGGATAAATAAATGAATGAATAAATAAATAAATATAAGTAAAAGGACCAAGGGACTAATTTCTCATAGATGCAAATTGATATAATGCAGGGCACATGCTGCATGGCTAAATGCCTCCAAAAGAGGGTGGTTGAGTCCAAACTGCCTGATGTGAATTTCTTGTGCTCCTGTGTCATGCCTGTGCACTCTCTGTGAAAGCAGGAGGACAACATTTCTTCAGGGAATGTGCCAACTATTTAACAGCATGGATATAACATGCCAGTGTGGTTCTGTTAAATTTACTAGTATAGATACAGACAGTGAAAGCAGAACTGAGCCAACACAGGCCTTTGTGAAAACCCCTGATAGATCGGATAGAGGTTTCCAATTGTGAATGAGCTGGTCAGACACTGCTCATGCTGCTCTTCCTCAGGCTGGAAACTGGAAACTCATAGGCATCTGAGATTTATTCTGTAGCTTTGCTGCAGGAATTTTGTGATGTTTCAGAAATTCATAGCCCAGTTTTGCTGTTATCCCTGTCGCAGTGAGCAAAGTGGCATAGATCCAAGTGGAAGGTTCATGCAGCATATGAGTAAATTCTTCCCACCTAAAAGGGTACTTGGAAAATGTAGACTAACAAATAAATGGGATTCAAGTGTTTCTTTCAAAGCTCTTTGGTACAATATTTCTACTATTACCCCCAGAATAAACGTTCACCTCCTGTTTGCCCTTCTAATGGCTTTGCTATCGGTGTAGGTTGGTCTTGGTTCTCAGTGGTCACAAAAAAATTCTGACATACAGATGCACAAATTAGGGGTTGGTTTGTTTCTTTTTCTGAAATAAGAAATAAAAGGAATAAGGAGGAAAAGATAGTTCATATTGAAATAAGGCACTTTTTTTTCCTGTGACTAAATGAAAGAATGTTACTACAGTCAATTTGAAGTATTCTGTTTGGTCCAAACAGTTTGTTTTGCTGAATTATTAATTCAAACTATTTTTAATGTACTTTGAAATAAAGATTAAAAAAAAAATTGAAATTGAGTATGTAAATACAAAGTACACAGTTCAAGAAATCAACTGTTGCTGAAAAACTCTGGGCCTGACTACGTACTTGTCAGACACCTGGTCTGTTTTACAAGCTTATAAGTGTATTGTAAGAATAGTACCAGTGTGCCCCTCCTAGCAGAGCTTACTGCTTAGTCCAAAGTCCAAGGATCAAGTCATGGTTCTGAATGCAATTTTCACAGTCAGTGTTTTACGACAGATTCAGCTGCTGATAATTCAGGACCTCTTCACGGCACTTGTATTTAATGGCCCCATACTAAAACAGTATACTCTCTTTAACTTCTTATTTGTTCAAGGTGTTCATAAAAACTGTGTGTAATATTGATGAAGGAAATAAGCTCTTGTTCCTCCTAACACTTTGGTCTAGCCTTTTCCTGTTCATTCACCCCACTGAATCCAGATAGGTATGCCAAAAGGTAAGTGTCAGGCTAGAGACATGCATGCTATTGACATGTTAGACAACTTCTACAAATTCCTGCACTTTTACCAAATTTAGCTATTGCCTATTTATATAATCAGTTTAACTAAAACAAAGCGAACTCCTGTGAGGATGCTCTCTTTTTGGTAACCTCAAACTTGTTTCTAATTAATTGACTTATTCCAAATCAAAGAGATTTGGTTTGGAGGAAAATAAGAGTTCATTCAACTAAATTTGCCTTCAGGGGATAGTTTTCATTAAATTGAACCACTCCTGTGTTAAACAAATCCCTGTATTTATAAATAATTATGGATAGATTGAAATTATCTGCAGTTACACCACAGAAAAGTTCCTTTGAAATTAGTTGACTGCTAGCACACTTAATCAGAACAAAAGAGTTTGAAGGGGCTATATCCACATCATCGTATGACTATATTCCTTCTTTAGACAAGTACATGCAAAATCAAAGAAACTAAATAATTCCGAGAAGGCAGGAAGCATCAGAACTGAATTTTCCACAGATCTCAGGCTGAGGTAGTAGAATGTTTGGGGTTTTTTCCACACATCCACTGTCAACTGGGCATTTTTTTCCTGGCCATAAGCACAAAACTAGAGAAGCTATGTAGAGAAGATCCACCTTGTCTATCAGCCTTTACATTGGGCGGACGTTTTCCTAAGCACTTTCTTCATTCATTTTGCACTACCAATAAAGAGCAGTATCTGAACTTGATTTTCTCTGCATACTTAGGATAAGCTTTATCCCTGGGGTAAAACTATGGCAACTGAGGGACCAAATCCCTTGTCTTTCACTTAAATTATCTAAAATAAATAAAACTATCCTTCTTAGAAGAGGAAGGTGCCTAGATGATAGGCAAAATAAAGAAACAAAACTATGCCTGTTCTTAGCTAAAAACAAACCTCGTTAAATTAGAGTAGCACCTGGGGTGGTTTGCTATCTGTATTATTGGTTTCAGAGTTTCCTGACTATTTCCCATGGAGAAATTATGCATGTGAAGGTGAATCCACCACCAGAGGAATCATCCTTCCCCAGCCAAACACTTGTGAAGGGCAAAACTGCACAACTCCAATTGTGTGGGACTACTTTAAGAGATGGATTTGTCCTGTAGGTCCAAAGCTAGCAGAGTAAAATTTGTTTTCCTTTATTTCAAGATTTATCTTTGTTTTTCTCAGACACTCTATGTGCACAATATCAGGACCAGATACTACTTATTCTGCTTTATTATCTATGGGCAACTAACACTGGCTACTCACATGATCAAGTTCTCCAGTGCTGAAACAGAAATACTGGTGTAAAAATGTGATTTAAGCCCAGCCAGTAACTCAAAATCACTTGCTGCTTGCTCACTCCTCCCTTTTCCCCCCCTGCTCCCAGAGGGATGGAGATGAGTATCAAAAGAATGTAAACCCCATGGTCTGAGATAAGAACAGAGATAATTAGAGTATAATACAAAACCACTACTGCTACCACCAATAATAATAATGATAAGAGAAATAACGAGGGGAGAGAATACAATTGTTCACCACCCACCAACAGATACCCAGCCCAACCTGAGCAGTGATCTGGGCCTTTGCGATAACTCCGCCCAGTTTATATACTGGGCATGACTTGCTGTGGTATGGAATACCCCTTTGGCCAGTTTGGGTCAGGTGTCCTGTCTCTGCTTCCTCCTGGCTTCCCCTCCTCCCTGGCAGAGCATGAGACCGAGAAGTCCTTGGTTAGAATAAGCACTACTTATCAACAACTAAAACATCTGTGTGTTATCAGCATTGTTACCAGACTGAAGCCAAAATACAGCACTGCACCAGCTACTAAGGAGAAAAATAACTGCTACAGCTGAACCCAGGACAAAAAACTTGCTCATGTGAATAACTTTGTATACCAGAGTATTCCCATTAAGAACAAAATAAGGTCACTTAAATGCAGGAAACGTAAGATCTGGAGCTGCTTAACTGTATTGTATGTTCTTTTACAAATCAGACATCTAAGCACACAAGCCAACAGTTCTTCCACAACCTGTAACAAATCATGTAATAAATATTTTACACTTCCTTGTGTATTTCTTAATTTGTAAAAATTAGCAGAAAGAGATGGCTATTTGCTAATGTAGGACAGGTGTTGCAAAATGAATTATTCTTTCATGAAAGCAATGTAGATTAGGTCTATAGTTACATGTTTGTAGAAGAGACGAATAGGCCTTTCTTAAAGGATGTATCCATCCTAACAAAAATAGTTGTGTTCCTTTTTCCGGCAGGTACCAAATTAACACAAACCAGACCCTCTATTGAAGTCAGTGTATAATGCTGAGGTCCAACCTTCCTATTTTTATGTTATAAATGTTATAACATTGTAAACAATAAAAAGTAGATGTTGAACTCTATGCAAATAATCCAAATATCTCATTAGTTTGTATCTACCTAGTCTTTTTTCATGGATGTACAAATTCACTGCATGTTGGATGAATATTATTAGCCCTTTCAGCAAATGAAGAGAGGTTCTGGTTTTTCTTATGCAATATAAATTAGGAGTAAAATTAGAGAGTCCCAACAGGTCCAGACAGGAAGAACCAAGAAGATAAATCATTATTCAGTAACTGAAAAGGACAAAAGGATTTCTTTGACATAAGCAGAGATGATTGAATTCATTTTGGTGTTTTCAAGTCAATCAATGTAATTAAGCCATCCTGATCTTTTTGTAGAGTGGACATATCCTGAAGGCGCCTCATCTTACTATCTATCTCCTTCCATTGACTATTTAGGAATGAGGATGACTGATTTAATCTCACCGCGTATGTCTTTAACCAGCAATATCTTTGTTGCAACCACAATTTCAGTCTGATTCACGCTATCTTTCAGAACATCTGAAGCACTGCAAGACTAAGAATTTGCCACATCCTTAGGCCTCCAATGGTTAAATTATTCTCACTGTTATATTCTCCCTCAAGCTAACCAAAAACTCTCTCTAATTTAAACTTCTTTTTAATTCAACAGGAGTACTGAGTGCATTCAGCCTTACAGAAATTGGCCCTTTGAGATTTGACGATGATTTCTCTCACAAAATTTCAGTATGATTTCAGCACTCTTTAGAGCTGGCAGCTTTCTGTATCCCACCATGAGTGCTTAAGTACATACTTTAATACCTCCAAATTCCACAAGTGTCCTCAGTCTGATTCAGGCCTTTTCAGTTGAAGTGAAGGCAGTAAGGAAACTTACTGTTGACAGAGTGAAATCCTAGGCCTACCAAAATTAAGGAGGGTTGCTGTTGTCCTTAAAGTTCTTAATTTCATATACTGTTTCTTTAATTTCTTTCTTTCTTTCTTTGGGATTTCTGTACTGTGTAGTGTCTTTCTCTGTAATTCTTATTTACTCCACAGAAATAAAAAGCCTATCAAAATAATGGCTTGGAAGGGATCGTACTGAAGTTTATTAATATAGTATGGAAAGATAAAGACAAATTAAATTAATTATGAGTAACTAGGTTAACACAGACAATTTGATAGCTTGCTCCCATGTCCCGAAATCACTCTTAAACTTCCATGCTTGAGCATGGCCATTCCCTTCCTGTGGAGAGAAAGTGAACAATGCATCGCCTTGAATGCAGGGGACCAGTTAATTGCTTAGCAAGTGGACATAAGGTTCAAAGCATTCTATTATCTTCCTTTTTTTTTTAGATTACTCATTTAAAAAACTAAGCTGTTTTTTAAGTAAGTGTTCTTCAGTTTTCCTATAGCTACAGATTATACCCTAATGTATACAGCATTGACCATCTTGCAATAGAAAATTCAGTTATGTCAGAAATGAATGTAATCTGTCACAATGTAAATGACAAAAAAGAAAACACGGCACCCGCCCCCAAAATCCTTAAAAATAATAAAAAAACAAATAAAAATAAAAGTAGTAATTCTGAAGCAGTACTCCACTTGTTATGAAAGATACACTTTGCATCTTCCATTTGGCAGTTTGCTAACTCATTTTGCTAGTGAAAATTCGAACTAAGACTACTCTCAATGTCAGTGCTAAAGCTGGATCTTCAGCTAGTGGTGCTTACTGTTGCTGAAATATGCAACAGTGTACAATCTAGTCTGCAAAGTTGTGGAGCAGTATTACAACTTCTAAGAGACTGAGGATGCCTGTAGACTTCAGGTACAATTCCTAACTAGGGTGTCTCAAGTAGTACTAGAAGTTTTCACAGCTCAGTTTACACAGTTGCTCAAATTGCAGTGTAAGGCTTTTAATAATTTTAATGAAAAACAGGATAAGCTCCATAGGTCTGATTTTGATTTGACATTTGGTGTAAATGCATCTGAAACTACTTACTCAAAGCCAAATAAAGAACCTGGTGCCAGAGCAGAAAACATGCCTCAAAACTTATCAGGATATCAGACTCTTTTTTTTTAAACATGACACAAGATTACTTTGTCACTTCCTCAGCAGGCAGACGGAGCCTTTTTTATTGTTTTAAGTTAGGAGTTGTCCCATTGTGTTTTGCAGTGGATTGTTTCTGTCATGGAGGAGAGGTCATACTCACCAGTGAAGAAGCAGCCAAATGTGCAGTTATGAAACACCTCTGACTCGTTTCACAGATAAACAAACCTACAATGACACTTGCTTCATGATGTAGCACAGCCATCATGAGCATTGCGCTTAAAGTAAGTGACTCATGATGCTGTAAAGGAATTTCAAACCTCTTGTCCTGCTCCTGACCCTCCTTCCACTGTTGACACATCCATGATTTTATGGATTTTTCTCTCTTATCAGCAAAGATGAGGCCTCCCTTTCCATTGCTTCTCACCAGATAGAAACCAAATTAAAACTGAACCGTTAAAGACTCATACTCTGAATAACATTTAAATAAATTAAAGGAGGGTCAGAAATGCTACATTTTAGGGATGTGAGTTCATCCTTAATTTTATTCAATCAAGACTTATAATTTTTATTTTTAACTAAATGGAGATGGGCATAGTCATTTGCTTATGGTAGAGCAATCCTGGAGAGATCAACAGTAATACTAAAGGGTCTTTCATGTCCTTTATACTTGTCTTATATCACAGTCTTCAAAAGAAATCCTTCCTTACCTTTCAAATCCTCCTGATGAAGATGTGTCTCCCTGAATTAGAGACATTTATTTACCTCAGTTGATGATTTGTTGCAATTGATAATACCAAACTAACCAGGCCATCTTTTCTTTAGCTTAAAAAAAAACAAACAAACAACTCAAAAACCAAGAGAATGTCTGTACTGAAGCCATTACTGTGCTTGTGGCACAGGTAGTAACATGTAAAACACATTAGAGTAGCTAGTCTGGGTGTAGCAGGCAATGTAGCTGCAGTAGCACTGTGTTCAGATGGGCTGCAGAATCATTCTGTAAAACTTTAATGCCATGCACTCAGACAACACTTCATGTCTCTATAAATGCTCAGTGATGATTATCTAGGTGGCTTAAAACTTGCTAACATTTATCAACACAAGTGTCTGCATGATTCTCATGGCACAGAAAGCAAGATCTGCTCATGATACTCATGAGTTTTCTTCAAAGTGGAAAATCTTATCGTAAATCTAATAGTTATTACTGAAGAAGCAGGGATGTTTCCTAGGTAATCCATCTCCATAAAACAATTAAAGTCAGTCAGAGGAAGTCACTTTCATGTAAGCTGTAGTTCTTATTACCCACATGTAATTTACATCTGGATCAAGAGAGTCTAGGAGCCACAACTGCATTCTTGTCATCAGTGTGCCCTGCAAGGTATTGTTGTAGGTCTTCTGGGTGTTCCTCAAAAGCGCTATTTAGGCTGACTGAGAATTATGGACCATGATTTATGGTTAGATTCATGAATAGACCTCAGAATTGCAGGGTTCCAGTCTGCAATGCCTGCTCTCTGCTGGAATTTATAACTCTGAATTAACAAGGCTACCTAACCTAATGCATGAGGCAATACAGAGGTGTGAAGGATGGAGCTCACAATCTGTGCAGTCTGAAAGTTGGTAAGCCAGAGACTACATTAAAGCAACTGTTCCACCTTCCTAAAATGACACAGATATGGCAAAAGGATGCCTTTAATTCATCTGTCTATACAGCCTATAGCATCTTTTTACACATGAAATCAGGACTTCTAGGATGGAACCTAGCTGATTTGTCTGTGTGCATATGTGCTAGGGCATTACTGA
>NW_009936535.1:33749-54450 GCF_000696875.1 Nestor notabilis
TATTTCAAAAGAGTCAGGAGCGGGGCTGGGTCCCTCATAACATTTCTACCTTCTTGTTATCTGGAGTTTTTCTTCAACCCATGCCTTCAAACAGCTTGAAGTGAAGTGAATCTGAGCACGCAGGAGGACACTTGTGAGGTACTGTGTATATTCAGTCCTATATTCAGGTAGCACGCAGAGCAGGGGAAATGCCATAGATACCATAAAGAGAGTCTGAGTCTCACCATGAGAGAATTCAGCACTTTGTTCAGTGGAGAGGGGATGGAAGAAGACAACTCTGTCCACATGAGATGTCCAGAAGTCCACCAGCTTCTAAAGTTGGAAGGAATTACTGGGAAGGAATTCCTAGTAAACCTATGGAGCAGGAATTTAAATCCACATCTGGTATCTATGTATAGATACCTTTACCATGGGTTTTAGGATATTCTGAGATAAAGATCAACACTTTGGCTGATTTGCCTGCCTCCCTCCCTCATTTTGTATAAAGTATTTAAACATCCATTTAGAACAGAATGTAATACTTTGGCTTATCTCAACTGAATGCGTTAAGAGTAATTTTTCATTCTTCCATTAAAGAAATGTGATTACTTTGATTTTTAGAAAGGGCTACGCAGGATATGTAGGTAATATTTTGTATTTGGCACTGATATGATGGCTGCTGAAACACTGTGTGCAGTTCTACTTCATGAATAATACAGAGGTTCAGGATTTTCCCTGTTGAATAGCTATGGGGAGCTTTCAAAAAATAATGAAAGTATTAGAAAAGCTGCCACATAGTAAGGAGATTAACCTGCTCTGCATATCTGATAGAAGATGAAGGGGACCTGAAGTACCTGCTTGAAGGATAAAAATTTGTTCATAGAGTTCTTCAACCTAACAGATGTAAGGGCTGGAAGCCAAAGCTTGAAAAGCTCTGCCTAAAATTAAATGTCCATTTCTCACTTTGCGGTTACAGAAAAAGAATTGCAGAGACAAATAATGGATTCTAAACCATTAGAAATTTTAAAATGAGGATTATGCCAAAGACAATGCTCCATTAGGTTTGAGCTGCAAATTAGTTAAGGGGTCCTATGGTTTCTATTAATCAGGGTGTAAGACCAGATGATATGTAGGGCCTCTTTTAAACCTTTTAACTCTCTATAAAATGGTATCCTTGGTAGCACCACTTAATCTGACAGAATTAAAGCAAGGAGTAATTTGGCTCAAGAAATAGGAAATAAAGATTAGTTAATCTGAGTCAGAACTAGAGAATAATGAAAACAAGCTTTTTCTTTTGGGTTGCCTGAACTCCTGCTTATCAAGTAACAGTTGAGATTTACTGTAGATGTGGTGGAGGTTTGGTGGCTGTGAAAAATTACCTGGGTCAATTTGATTCAGCTCCTTATGGAAAGACAGAAGTCATCCCTGAAAGGCTCCCCAGTGAGTCACGGAACTAACTAGACTTAAAGTCCAAATTCTCCTTTCACCTTGGCCACTCAGCACTGTAGCACATGAACATGGCCCTTCAGGAGCAGAAAACAGATGTACAGAAACTGCTGGATGTTTCCCTGCTTTAAGGGAAAATTTAGTCCTTCTCTACATTTCAGATTTGGGCTTTTCATTTTTAGTCACTGCTCTAGTGTGCAATCGTTATTATGTATTAATAAATATTCTACCTTATATTTACCTGTATTTCAGTACATCAGGATTTCAGCTGAGGAGTAGCCCTCTGTTTTTGTGAATTATAAAAGCCCAATTTTGCACTGAGCAAATGATAAAATATATCTCAGCAAGAAAGTTAGTCTGGCCTTCTTTGCATAAGGAAGCTGTGGCTGCTCATCTGATTTTGTGATTTACTGTTAGGCTCACAGAATTATAGCATAATCTGTTAGAAAGGTCTCTGAAGGTCATCAAGTCCAATGCCCTGATCAAAGCAAGACTGTCTAAAGCAGGTTGTTCAGAACCTTGCTCAGTTAAGTTTTGAGTATCTCCAAGGATGGACCCTCCATATCTTTTCTGAACAATCCATTCCAGCATTTAACCACCCTCAAGGAAAAACAAACTAACCAAAACAAACTAAACCAACCCACACAAAACCCCCGGACCCTTCCCTGGTGATTTACTGTGTTTATTCATGAGAGCAAGTAAACAAAGTGGAGGTGAGGAGGCAGTTTTCATCCTTGTAATGAGATGAAGCTAAATGATCAGAATAAAAGGAATTTTGTCTTGAAATTGCACTTTATGTTTTAAAGAACAGAAAGACTAGCTTTGGGTCACTTGGTACAAATGTAGTCAGAAGAGGATCTTCAACATTTACTATATTTTTAGCTAAAAGTTTACATATTGATTCTATAAGACAGACTTTATTATCGGGGATTTGGTTTCACCCTGAAAATTCAGCTGCTTCTGCAAATGCCACAGCTGTTTTTTGTTTGTTTGTTTTATATAAATAATAAAGAGACCCAGCAGTGCAAACTCCAGTACAAAATCAGCAAGAAATTCTACCCTGATACTAGCTTATACACAAATAGCCAAAATAAAGCACAAGCAGGTGGAGATACAAGAAATAAAGTAATTTGTTCATAAGAGGTTAATATCCAAGACTGAGACAGATGCAAGTCACCATATTGTTCTAGCCAAACCCTGTGTCCATGAAGGACTTTCAGCAGTGTCCCATGGACATCTGAAATTCAGTCCTCTGCTCCTGAACTAACATCATTTCTGCTAGTGAAAAAGGATAGAGGAATGGAAGTAATGCAATTAGATCTGAGAGAGACTAAGACATCAATCTGCTTTTCATTTTATAATAGGAATTTTATCAAGGTTTGATAATGACCAGCATGTTTTACTGTAATGTCTGTTTTGTAGGTGGTTATAAGTGCTGGCACAACATCCCAACATACATTTTTGCTTTACAAAAATGCAAATAAATAAATAGGGTGTCTCTTGATAGCTGCTTAGCGTTTCTTGAAAGCTCTGGTTTAGAAAGGGGTATCATAAAGAGGTGTGAAAATTTAGCACTAAGGTCTTAGTTCTGTCATCATTCTCACAGCCGCACCAGCTGTTCAGGCAGCGAGAATTGCACCCTGGAGAACAGGAGCAGGACAGGAATTAATGGAGCACTGCCGATTTGCACCAACTAAGGAGCACATCTGATGTGCCTAGCACACTAATGGCACCACATAAATAAGTAACAATGATACCACCTCCTCAGGGGAGTGGGGTGGTGCGATTAAGGGTGAAATCCTGGCCTTTTACAGCCAGTGCCGGACTTCTCCTTGACATCAGCCAGGCCTGAATTTCATTATAGCGGGATTTATTTCACTGTGGACTTTCTCCTCAGTAACTGTGTGCTATTCTGAGAAAGCATCCTTGATAGTCAGAACAGTGAACGTTTACTCACTTGAATAGACCCATTGATTTAATGCCCCAGTTTGCTACAGGGAATGTAACTTTAAAGGCAGCTTTGTGGCTTTAAATTCCAGTAGCATATTTCAACAGGTTTCAAGGGGCTGAAAGTGAAATTTCCAAGGAGACACAACATCTTTTTTGATGGCAGAATTCCACAGTGGGAGTCCTCAGGTTAAACACACCGTGAACGTGGAAAGCAGGAAATCTTAGATGTAGTTTTGAATACTGTTGGATCTGGTTCTTGAAGCTGTTCCCTCATTATAAATAAATTATTTGGGTTTTGAATACCTCCCTGCATAAACCCAGAGCAGAAATGATCCATCAAAATTATCATGCTTGAAAAAAACATAATTCCTGTAGCCGGAACCAGTTAAAAGAAAGTGATGGCTAAGCTCATACCCATCTGTCGTTAATTTCCTTACAAAATCATAGAATCATAGACTTAGTTTCTGCTGGGAGTTTTATGCTGCCATAATGAGGGAAGTTGAATGTGAGAAAATATTATCAGTATTACAGAAGGCATAATGCATAATACTAATAACTATAATATAATTATAATTCTCTTGCTTAAATTTATTGCAATATAAATTAAACTCATGTCCTGAAGTTCCAGAGAAGTAGTGAGTTTAATTTCTGTAATTTATCCATCTGAGAAGTTGCAGGTACCATCTGAGGTAACTGTCTGGGGTCCAGTTTTGGATCTTGGAAAGATCTGGTCTTACAAGAGATTTTGAAGAGGCACAGATTTGTCTGTTATAAGGTCTTGTTTCCAACCCTGTGGCAGGATCCCTATTGGTCCCACCTTGCTCCTGTGGCTGATGACACCAGTGGGGTTTACAGGGATGCAAGGGCAGAACTGGAGATGGGAACTGCAAAGTGTTTGTGGGACAAACTGTCCACTGGGAATGAAAGAAGACTTCCAGATAAGCATGGACAAAACAGTACAGCTTGCAGTAAAGAGGCTTAGCATTAAATGAACTATTATTGTGTCACTGAATGGGAGGCTGTATTTGATTCTTTACTTTGCATATGTTGTGCTGGTCTGCTTTCCCGGGTTCATGACTGCTCCTTCTCCTGAAGAAAGATTTCCTTGTTCACATGCAGTCTCACAAAGCCAGTGACTGGAGGAAGTTCAGCTTTTTAGGGGAACCTAGAGACTTCCTGTTTCAATTTTCCCAGTTTCTAGCTGGAGGCTGAGACCAATAAAATTATTTCTCAGGAGGGACTATATAGAGGTTGAATACTGCCACTTGAGTTGCTGTTAACTACCTGTCAATAGGGTTACTTATATGAACATATACATATAAGTAAGAATTACTGATCTGTAACCAATGTGTACACCATTGTGTATATTTCTACTGAACCATAAAAAATATTATAGAGTCTTAGTTTTCAATAGAAGTTAAATTTATATGTGAAAATTTTACTATACAGTGGTACTATCTAGACAGCAATAAATAAATGTCACAATTTTTCATGTAATCTAGTAATCATAAAACCAGAAAAAATCCTATGATAATGATACAAAAAAATTCTGATAAGAATTTCTTTTATGTTGAAAGGTTCTGCTGAAGCTCTCTGCCTCTGCAGTACTGAATTACACACAAAATTTCTAAGAAAGACCTGTAATATTTTCTATGGTGCCCATATTACACATAAGCAGTAATATGCAGTAATAAGCAGTAAATTACAGTGTAAAAATAGGAATATTCACAATATATCGACTTTTCCAAGAGTAAGAATTCAAGCAAAGTATACTTCAAAGCTAATTTAGGACTAGTATATGAAGACATGACTCTCAGATTTTTCTTGAAATTCTTAAATTCTCGGGGTTTTTTTCTATAATAGAATATCCTATTCCCCAGAATACACGTTTTTGTTAAAAGCCATGTTTTTCTTAGATTTCACAGCTCCACGCTTCTTAAATTACTTTTTCTGAAAGAACGATGTGTTTTAAAATACTACATTTTTGAGTACATCATAAAAACATATCTCGGCTTCCTAATGAAGCAACTTAAAGCATGGAAAGCAAGCAGTAAATTTTAATGTTTCAGAGTATGAGATAAGCAGGGTCCCAGTTTCTGGTTCAAAAGTCTATAAGGGCAGTATTCTGTTTCCAACAGCGACTGTGTTAGGCATTCACTACAGTTTGCGTGAGAAGCCAATAAAATATCTGACCAAATGGTTATTGCTGTGAAATAAATCTCATCAATGAAAAACATCTAGTTGGTCCTATTTGTAACAATACAAACCAATGTTTCCATGAATATCAAATGCCAAAAATGCATTTTATGCAACTTCTATTTATTCTAAAATACTACACAATGCCCTGTGAACTGGCTAAAACTGGGAGACCCCCAGGGGACTGTGGGTCAGGCTTGTATACAGATGGGCCGAAGAATTCAACACAACTTTATCTTATGTTTCCCCAGATGGGTCTATTTCTCTTTAGTTGTTTAGGCTTCACACCTACACCATTGATGGCTAAAATGGCATGGGAGTTTAACAAATTTTCGACAGACTTAGTTGGTATGCTTCAGTTCCTTTTCCTCAAAATGTATGCAATGCAATTTACATTTTCATCTTTCCTTGAAATTAATTTCTGAGAAACATTTCAACATCAACCACAAAAATTATCTTTAAGTTCAAGTGTTAACGTCCATTGAAATGAAGAGAGGTAGACATTGTCTCTTCAAATATAACATACTTTTTTTCCCTGTTGTTTAAAAAAAGACAACTACCAGCTTTTATTTCACCAGCTTCTACTTCACCAGCTTCTACTCAGAACATATTCAGAAGCTCTTTTCAGAAGCATAAAAACTTGAAACACATCTTTTAGAAAATGAAAGCACGTGTGTTGCAAAATCTGAATCTGTCACAGGAACTAGATAAATAGCTCAAATGGGCCAGACCTAGCCAGTGAACAGAGTGTTTGACATCAGTGATTTATACTATTTCCCTTTCATGTTATAATAATTGTCACGAATTGAATTTATGTTGTGCCATTTCCTGTTCTAGCTGCAATCTTTGCTTCAAGAAAAAAGGTTTCAGAACTTTAATGCCCTCACTGTTCTTGAAAAGATAACAGTAAACGAGACTATTTTATGATTTCATGGCTTGGTTATTCATGTTCTTTCTTCCTATAGCCTTCAGGGAGAACTAGAAGGAAAGGGCGAGACAAAGAATTGGCTTCCCATGAAAACACAAAGAATTGGATTGTTGCTGCTGAAGGCAAAAAGTGAGCAGGGGAAAATGATGCTCCCCAAATTACTCCATAACAGGAAACCCTATAAATGTCTCCCATGCTTCTGCTAGAACTGCATCAATCTGCAGTGTGAGCAGCCGAGAGGGCAGATGTCGGATCAAAGAGGAAACATTTACCTAAACAATGAAAAAGCACTCCCAGCTTCTTTATGCCCAACACATGCCAGATTGCACATAGCCATTACGGGCTAACAGAAAGGCAGATTTCTATTAAGCATGGTGTTGCCTGACAGCAGCAGAAGCAAATAGACAGCGAGCATGAGAAGAGAAATGAATGCCTGATAGGAATTCAGTCTGGAAGCCAGCAAGTAATCATTAAGAACATATATGCATTTCATCGCAATATCTAATGTAATAATATTGTCTTTATTGACATGATGCATGCCTTTCTGCTCTAAAGTGGAGCTCTTTCTACTGAATTGAACATTTTTGGAAATGAAATGTATTGACTCATAAAATTCAGTAATACGCTGAAACAAACAGTAAACTGTCCTATACATACTCTTGTCACCATGTCAGGAAAGAAATACCAAAGAGTGAACTTAATCTATATGCAGAAGATATGAATTAAAACAGAGGCCTACCCTAGCCAATATCATATTGTAATTCTCAATTAATAAGACCATAATATCCCAGCAAGAAATGAAATTACTATTCATCCGAACAGGAACTGGGCTACTTGTTGGCTATAACTCTCCCTCCTCCTGGGAAGCACTCATTTCTTCTCCTTCAAAAAAGAGTCACAAAGATATCTCTAGCAGTGCATTTAGCTAGATGGATTAGTCCAGACTAGGAAGGGGAGAAGAACCTTTAAGGCCCCTAGAGCCTTTAAGCAGCACATTCTGTTGCACCTCCTTCTTTTCCATAACGTAAGCAGTAACTGAGCACTGAATGACTGTGATGATTATGGGCTCCTCAGGCTGCTGATGGTAGAGCAAAGCCAGCAGCCAGGAGGAACCTGTGCAGAAGAGCTGGAGCCACATGGCTGCAGGGACACCCCAGCACAGCCTCTTCCCCACAGAGCACTGGGGGATAGAGAAGGTTTGGGGAACACATGGGTAGGAGGGCTGCAGGGCTGGGTGAGCACCTACCATCTGCAAAAGCCAAGGTGAAGCCAGAAACAATGCAAGCAGTATTATCACCCCCAGCTCTGTTTTTGCTGCTCTCGTCGTCTGCTTCCTCAGGACAAAAATCTTGCTAACAAACTTCTGTCTACTCTCCATTACTTGGATGAAAGGAGAAGGGAGACTGCTGGATTTTTGGCAGGGGTTTCCCAGGCAGCAGCATGTGCTGTAACACTCACAAGCACTAATCATCCCCGGAAGCACTGGCCCCATCAGCTGTGCTTTGCAGAGCTGCTCTGCATATGGGTAGTAAATCTGAAGCATCAGGAGGACTTCAGATTTACCGTGCGGTGAGGGCCATATGCTCGGTGTATACGTGGTATATGTGATGTGTTCCAGATACACACGTATTGCTGATTTGCCTCAAGTTACCATTTCTATGGAATCTGGGGGGTGTTCAGAAAGAAATGTGGTTAGATTTGCTGCTCCGGGGAAACCACTGAACATCTGGAAATTTGGGATGGATAGGCAAAGTTAAATACCACCAACAGAAAGCCTCCAGAAAAAATATAATTAATATTCTGATACATTGTAATCTCTCTACCCATAAAACCTTATTTCTTTCCTCTTGATTTCTTTCAGTTTATCTAGGAAAAAAAGATCAGTGAATCACAATATCTACCTTCTTCTACCTGAGAAAATGACACAGATGCTGAAAAGACTGAAGGAAATTTAGATAGCTTGGACTTTATACCTCACCCAGCTTCAAACAGACCACATTATGCCTCTGGTGCTGGATGTTGTATCAAAGGTCTGTAATGATACAGCTTAGCCCTAGAGCCATGGCACTGTATTTATGTGAATGCTTTCATATACCTTATTATTTCGATCCCAATGCTGTTCATAAGGTTTCCTCAGCCTACTTTGGAAAATTCTCACAACTCCTGTTCTGACCATTCTCCTGACCTTTTTTAGATCTCAGTTGCAGTGAGAATAGTAAGAGCAGAAGCAGAGGATTCAGTCCTAGCCAGATTGTGACTACACATCCCAGATTCACACACTGATGAATTTAGTCACTTCCACTGGAATTACTTCCAAATTATACTGAAAGAGAATTGAGATATGAAGGCCAGAGGTTTAGAGTTCAGCTTCCACTTCACCAGCTAAGCCAATCGCCCCTTTCTAGTGAGGATGTGGAATATGACAAGGTCTCTGCTAAGGACTGCTTTTGTAAGGTTCCTATGGTACCACTTGCATGCTCCTAATGCTGCTCTGGAGGAATATCACTGCACAGAAAGAGTCCCTTGCTCCTACACAAAGTTAAAAACTGCCCTCGATTTTGACTGCACAGCTTAATAAAATGCCTAGGTTTTCAGACACGTATTAACAGCCCGCATTAAGGGAAATTAAATCTTCTAGTTGCCAAATCCTTTTCCAGGCATAGTTCATTTTTATAGCTGCTTAAGACATCCATGCAGGGCAGAGTTGTAAGTGGTCTGCTTTGCTCTCTTCTTCATTCAAACCTAAATTGGTCAAATCTAAATTGGTAGCTTTCCTCTTAGGATGCAAAGCAGAGTTAAGAAAAGGAAAGGTATTTGTAATTATGCTCACTTGCAGTATGGTAAATGACATGACCTTTTACCTGCTTTGTGTTTCTTAGTATGGACAAATAACTTGATATTTTTTAAAGCTTGCAACATAACCTCCTCATTATCACATTTGTTGAAGCAGATGGGAAAGCATTTGGAAGGGCTGCTTAGAGAGTGGTGCTTTCTACAAAAAGAAAGTTGTATTTAAACACTGTTATTCAAGTTGTTGGGGAGGCAACAATCTCAGCTTCCCAAATCTGATACATTTGCATAATTTGTCTTTTGTTCTTCATTTTTGTGCTTGCTGTTCACATTCCCTCCTAGCCCTCTACAACTCCTCTGTGAAGGATATGTTTGAGATAATAGGACTCACATTACTTTCATGTATTTCACAACCCAGTCTTAATTCCTAACACCCATTTTACACTTTTTTGTTCCTTCATTTGGGCTGGATTTCCATTTTCTGAAAGATTGCTGTTCAGTTGAATAACCTCTTGAGTTTTACAATTATCCCATACTGTTCTATGTTTCTTTTGCCTTCCTGCATCTTTTCTTTTTTTTTTTACTTTATTCTTTTTACATGCCTTCTGTGACTGTTAAGAGATATTCTAAGACTTTTAATTTTGCTTCTTTTGATTTTAAAGCTTTTTTTTATTATTATTTGAATGGGTAGGCAGCTGGTGTTCTGTGACAAGAGCAGTAATTTTCTTTCTGATGAATAGTTTATTTGAGGAAAAATGCAATTCTGGTTGTCCCAAAACTATTAACAAATTTAGGTCAAATTCATGAAATAGTTTTGGCTGGAAAACCAACAACTTTGATATGTTATATTAGCAAAACTGCTGGATAAAGAATCAGCTACCTTTTATCTGGTGGTTTTGAAGATCTCTTAACTTTAATTCTCTGAAATTCCTCTTTATGAGGGATGCTGAATGCATATCTCAGCAGAAGGCTTTAGTGGGTATCATCTTGCCCTCTGGCATAGTGTCTTTGGTGAGCCCCAAAACCCACCGTTGTACATAAAGTATCTGTGTTGACTCAGAGCATATTTAAATACTTAATGGAAAATGAATCTGCTTCAACAGGTGGGACTGAGAAAAACCCAGATCAGAGTTAAGTACAACCAGGTGGCAGAGAGCTCCATATTCGAGGGGGAAATACAAGGTCAAGATTCCTTGGTGAGGGAAGGATCATATCCTGTTTAGTCACCCCAGGACCACAGGACTCCTCCTGTGACAGTTTTGAGACTTTTAATCTTTGGCTTTTGCTTGTATTTTGGACTAATTAGTTGATAAAAACAAGTTCAATAATTCTATTAAATGTCAGATTGTTCCAAAGTTGTTTATTTTTTATGGACCCAATTTGAGCACATTTCCTGCAGCACATAGGAATGGTTATGACTTAGACCCTGTATGATAAGTGATTTTACTGTTTAGTCAGTAGTCCATGTCTACCACAGAACAAGACAAAATACGGTCTTGAATCTCAAATTCATACAAAATGACCGAATTTGTCCCTTGACTGACAAATGATAACCTGATTGGACCACTTTTGCTCATATCTTGTGTCTTCTTGGGATTTTCCATTTCCTCAATTAGATTTTAAAAAATTCCAGTTGCATCAGAAAAAGTCCAGCATCCCTATCAGACAGGGCAGCACTTTTCTTTGCTCCTTACTTGTTAACACCTAGACAAGAGCATCAACGAAAAAAAGGTTCTTCTTGAGTACGGGATTTTAGAGAACCATATTGGTTAAGTTAAGTTGGTTCTCACTCTTGTTTAACTTATATAACAGCAGTTGGGCAGAAGCTTGGCATCTTCGGCTGCTCCCTAGTTCCGTGACTATTTCTTTATAGATTAGTGCTAAAATTTTACTATAGTTAAATTCAGAAATATCATTATTTTCCTGCAAAATTATAAGATTATTCTTTCATGTAATGCCTCCATCTGGGTTCGCTGTTTATATTTTAGTTTACTGAAGCAGTTGAGCCAAGCTGTGTCCATGACAAAGGCTGCTATGGAGCTAGGAACCCAAGCTAGCTTGGTACCCTGCAATGCACATTACAACTGATCCAGCAAAGGAATAAACAAACATGCAGATGAGTGTACATGGGCATCAGGCAGGGCAGCAGACCTATTGCAGCTTATGGGGCAACTTGTGTGCTTAAAACACACACACAGAGTGCATGTTTAGTGAACGATGTCACATTCCTGTTACAGGCTAAAAATTCCAAACTAAAATGTGTAGACAAGCCTGGTGTGAGAGCCTATTTAAGGAAATTTTCTCTGAGTCTTGGAGCCATCTGTGATATAAAAGTATACTGCATGGACTCCTTGAATAAAAGGATTCACTGGCAGGGCTTGGTGGAAATTTCAGTCAGAGATGCTTTTCATACAGCAAGCATATAGATCTTCCACATCATGAATCAGATTTACTAAGAATGTCTGCCATTTGGAAGTGATTTCAGGCTTGAAGAATGTCTTACTGGAGGCCTGATTTGATCTGGGGAAGGGACTGGGGGTCACATGCTGCTGGTGTAGACCTGATTTTCTTTTGGGCTGACTTCTAGAAATAAAAATCATAAGGAAGAACCAGTTTGAGGGATGTAGGCTAGTACCACTTGGTAACTAATTACAGCTCTGGTTGTGCACAGCACTGAAGTTTCCCTCGTAGGCTGCAGCACTGATTTAGTTGGTATGTTAATACGGAAGTCTAAATTAAATCAGGCTTGTGTCAGTGCTATCGAAGAGGCACATTCACTTAGCCCTGCAGTTTTATAAAATGCAAAGAAAGAAAACCATATGGCAGATTAGGGCAAATTGCTTTCAAATTGTGGCTGAGAGCCAAGGAAGAGAGAGAAAGCTTGAGAGAGCATTCATGTCTGTTTGAAATATGCCCACTTTCACTCTGTTGCTTCACACACTTGGAAGTGGAGGGCTCATTTCCCTGTGAGCTGAAATGTATTAAATACTTCATGTCTTAAAGAAAGTAATGTGTCCAGTATTTGTGGAAGTTACAATAAAAACATTTTTTTTTAAATTGGGATTGGATTTACTGCTGAAGACTGAATAAAAGAACTTAGTGAAAGACCAGGAGCATCAAGGGAGGATTGAACACGTGTAACAAGCAACACCTAGTAGACAGTCCTGGCTATTATTACCACAAGTGTAGCACAGTGACTAAAAGATTTATGCAGGAACTGAGATCATGCAGCACTGAAAATAATTTCAATAATGATCCTTGCCTGAAAGAGCTTTCAATGTAGTTTTATTTTCTGAGCCATGAGAAGCTGCAATAAGGAAATGAAACAGAAAGGACAATAAATAAATGGCACTTTGAAAACTTCTTTAATTTTAATAACCTAGAAAGGTGTCATAGCACTTTGTCATTCAGAATAAGAAGGAAAAATGGAAGATTGTATTTTCTTTGCAGGAATTTGGCTTTGCTCCACAGTTCCTCTGAGTCATTCTACCAGCTTTCTGTGGACATTCAATGGATGCCTGAGACGAGGATGAGGCAGGCTCCTAAGGAGCTATTACTCTGAAATACAGATCAGCAAATGAGTACTGAAACACACACTGGTCACAGAGAGCACCTGGGCCCTTAGCAGTGCTCACTGCAGTAGCCAGGGGTACCCTCCAGGTTGCCAGAATGGCTTTCCTCACATCACCAGCATGCTCTGGATGATGGGGCTTCTCCTCTCTATCCTGCAGGTCATAAACTGTTCTTATTAGAGGAATGTCAAGGCAGAAGGCTCAGAAGCTGCATCTCCAGGGGGTTGCAAGCCCAGATCTGTGCAAGGCCTCTCAATTTTTTTCTGAAGTCTCATCACAGTTAGGACTGTCCAGCCTGTGGCCAAGAGGACCATTGTACCTGCTCCTGAACAGTGAGGGTTCTCCTGTGTGTTATAGAAATTACACATAACAGGGTTCAACTCTAGGTTTCTGCTGAACTGATAAGATGACAGATAGATTCCTCTATAAAGGTAAATTTTATTAATATCACTGCATCTTGAGCTGGGTGCCTCCAAAGAGGGACTTTGAACAAAGAAATCCCTGGGCAACTATATCCTTACAATCTGAATTCCCCACCCCTCCTGCAACAGCTTTGACCAGCAGTAATATTAGGGTCTGGGTTCTTCCCATTCTTCAGTGGGTGTCTTCATTGTTTCTAGGCAGGAGGTTTCTTATCTCTAAGGTTGCAGCTTCTGCTAATGAATTCTTATCTCCTGGCTTGAACCAGCTCCGGGGCCTTTTTTTACTTGGCTGGGTAAAAGTTCCACATGCTTGCAGCCTAAAGCTTCAGCAAGTTTAGCTATTAATGCTAAAGCATTGATAAGTTCTATATAAATGGTATACCTAATCACACATGTGCCAGATCAGTGGGGTACTCCACCAGCTACCATTCACTGTGGCCAGTCTACAAGCTACCCTCAAGCCAGCATCCAGCTTCTCTGCTCTGAGCCTCAAAACATCTCCATCTAACTGCTAAAAATGCTCTGGGAGCCCTCTGCCCTGAGTGAGGGGCGTTACCGGAGCAGGGTACCCAGCCGACACTGCTCTGGTTTCCATGGTAACTCTCTCTGCGCATTTAGAGTCTCTCACTTACAGCCTTCATTATATTTAACATTCAAAGAGACATTGATTAAAACATGACATTCCTAACACACCGAAAAATCCATTTTGTACAAAACCCTATTATGTGGCACAGACAAACTGGTTGATGGCCAAATTAGTTAATAGACATTTCAGATGACATTGGAACAGACCACAAAAAGGATGAATTCATATAAAGTTAAATGTCTAAGTGAGCCTTTCACAAACTTAGTGATGCAGACTAGAGAAATGTGGTACATGGGCGTACCAGGGATGCCTCACATGAAGTAAAATTCAACCTGGAGTGACCTCCTTTAAACCTTTCCCAGTAGTCATTTTAAGAAGTATTGAGGTACTATTGAACAAAGACGTTTTTCTGACTGGGGAGGCAGCAGTAGTATTTCGGAGGAAAACGGGTGTCTCTTTCCCCTCACTAATTCCCATCCCTTTTTCTGGAGATTAGGTCTTGTAGAAGGTCTGTGATAGAAACAGCAGTGCAAAAAGGCTCTTGAGTTTTAACCTATGATCCATCCACCCCTTCAATGCCCATCGGCTGCTAAGCCAGGACTTTCTGCTCTTCACTTATGTTACAATATAAAAACTATGTTCCTTTACATTTGGTTTGAAGATGTTCACTGATCACCTCCCTCGTCCCAGGCTCTGCTCCACAACAGTACTTGGCTAGGAAAGGGGAGAAGGGCAACAGAGACCTCAGGGGCAGCAGTGCCCTAGTGTGGGTGGGGTACAGAGATATGGGTCAGAAACTCAGGGCAAATAGCACAGAATGAGGAACATGACTAACATCAAAAGTACCAAAACTGAAATAGTAACTAATAAAATGTAGGGCTTTGGCACAATAGATACTTAGAAGAGCAGAACTATTATGCTACCAGTGCACTGTTCATTGTCAGTTCAACTCCCTAATGATACTCATTTCCATCTACCTCCTGCTTCTGCCTCATCCCACACCTAAAAGAACAGGAGAGATGTACCTGGATTTCATGGAATCATAAAAACAGCTCCCACTCAAGGTGATGCATCTGCACATCCTTCCAAGCAGAAGACAGTCATGGGTCTGGCTGGACATTGAGGGATCATGTAGCCTGCTGTTTCTCAACCTTTTTTAACCCTGTTTCCAGATAACCTTTTTGAAATTATGCCAAGGATCATCTAGTACAGCATTGCCATGATGGTTTTCATTTATATCTGAGTAAAATTCAGCTACCCTGGGAAAAGTCTACAGTGATTTTTATTTTCCCCATTTTGTTTTCTTGCTTGCATGCCTGGAAATATATGCACATGCATTTATATTTAAAAGCTTTTGAAGTTGTTTCAAAACAATTGTGAAATCACCTTGTGATGTCTTACAGATCACCAAGTGGTCCACAGATCACAGCTTGAGAAACATTCATCTACATTTGATGTCTATATTGGGAAGACATGAATTGTACCTACAAATTAAACATGTCCAGGAAACAATGCTGGACACTAGAATTCAATCATTCCTACCAAAAAATTGCTAGAGTAGTTTCTGGCACAGCTTTGGCCTGAAGCAGTTATTGCTTTACCAAATAACTGCTGGTCACAGCTCAGAGGTCAGTGTGGTGAGGAACCGTTCCCAAATTTAATTCTCAGCACAGTTACTCTGTTTTGGAGAGTAAGAGAAACTGCATGCACAGGTCTACTCAGAATAACCCACACTGGCTTGGAATAAACCCGGTGCCATTCGTTTTACTCATATATATTTTAGCTGACACAGAAGACACATAAATGTGGTAGATAAAATATAGACTGTCTGTCTGTCCTCCATCTCAGAAGGTCTCACCACTTTTTATCCTGTCACCTGCCACTGCAGAATCAGAATATTTCCTAATAGCTCAGTAGGAATGATAGAGTTTCCACCAGATTTCATGGTCTCTAGGATCAAACTGTTTGGCATAGTATTTTCATGAGGCATTGCCTTTCCTTTAGTGGGTTTAATTAAGCATTTCTTTCATGAGATTTAGGAGATGAAAGACGTACCAGAAAAGCTAGTAACACCCTTATGGAAATTCATTTGCCTTCATTTTAGGTCTCTAGAAATAAGCATTATAGTCTAAGCTACTAAAATAGGCTTTCACCGTACCATGATAGTCTCCTCCAGAGGGTGATTTCTTACAGTGTCTGAGATGTAGAATTACTCTAGGGAGAATTTACAGACACTTCCCATGGTCATAAAAAGACATGATACCAAATTTTGAGGTGTAATAAATTTCAGTCATGTAGCATACATTTAAGAAAAAAAAAATAGTGAAAAAGAGTTTCAGAAAAGAAGTGAATAATTGAAACAGAACATACTATTTAGGAAGGCAATGCTAGCAAGGCTAGAGTGATTTCTCCCATATTTTGCTTTGAAAGAAGCTAAAAGCTGTACAATTGTATCTCCATAGAAATGAAACATAACCTTATCTAAAAGATTGAGAAACAGTGGGTTTGAATCTTGACTGTGCTTCAGCATTCTACATTAAAAATGCACATTTATATACTTTTATACTTTGTTTGATACATTCTTTCAAGCATTAATTGTTTACACCAAGGAGTCTGTTTATGCATCTGTTCAGTGAACAGTGCAATAGCATCTCCATGGTCAGTTGTTCCTCAAGATGCTGCTATAAATAGCCAAAAGTAAATAATAACCTGTGTCTTTTCTCTCTGTTTTGTCTAGTTAATGAAGCAGTCACTGCTTAACTTAGATCTTTCCTCAGAAGGATTTTGTATGATCATACAAAATACACAGGGGGGAAAAAAAACCATAAAGTCCCTAACCCAATACTTGCTCAAATTTCCATCTGCTCCCAAATCACTGTTTTATATCTTGAATACATCTCCTGTGTTGCTCTTATTTTATAATTGGGCAGAAAATGAGATTTATCCAATTGCCTGATTAGTCTTCTGTGTAGCATGAACATAGTTCAAGAGCCCTTATCAAGTTTTGGAGCACTTTATCTCAGAGAGTTCAAATGGTTACCATTCATTATGCTGCAGCTGTACTCGCCCAGAATACAAAGGACTCATGAGGGTAAGTACAAACCAACACGTGATCTTTCTTGGTAAAGAAAAAAACACTTTCTGTTGATATTTTCCAATGGTACTGAATGAGGGGAAGAAAACAGGAGTTGGGCAGATGGTAGGGACAGGCTGAATGCTGCTTATTCTACTTCAGAACATCCGTCAGACTCGATGCCAGAAGCAGTACTCACTTTAAAAATGGTGTTTCTCTGCTATTTTTCAAACATAATTTTTCAAACCTTAAAATTCTTGATCTAGCCTGTGAAAATTCAAGCTACACTTTGAGCCATTGTAAGCCTTCTCACCATAGCTATGTTCAGTGGATGGAGGCTGTGCTGCCTCTCAATGGAGTGGAGTAGCAGAGACCACCACAGACAAGAACAGATGCTCCCATTAACAGGAGACAGATCCAAAAAGATGTTGAATGTCCTGTTGAGTTCAGTGGGATTCAAAATCGTTCAGTATCTCAGCTGATCAAGTCCTAGGAACTTGACACAGCCTTTATTTTGCACAGCACCCAAAAGTGGTTAGTCTTGTTCCTTCCAGCAGGATTGCACACATGAGCAAGCTCCACCCAGGACAATGTGAAAATGGGCTCAGCTGTGAAGCACTGACTCTCTGTTATTGCAATGAATGTCACCGGTGGGAAATTATTGTTGCAGGAGTCTGTAAGCCATGTCCCTCCATTGTAGAGGGTTTGAATATATTTGAATAAATTTAGGAAGCAATTCATTTCAGCAGTAGACAGGACAACATAGACAATAAACAATAACATTATGCTTTCCAGACATATTAATTGTACTCAAAGACTGAAGTGAAACATGAGGATTTCCAGTCCTAGCAGTACGGAGTTGTTTCTGTTTTCACAGGGCCAGCCCATGGGTGTGAAGGTGATGGACATGCTGTGCTGAACCCCTTCTCCTCCAGTTTTTCTCTGAAAGCAATTGCTTTTTCTTTTTTCATTCCCACTCTTTCTTTCATGCCTGCTGCAGGCTGTCAGTGAGGTACTTGACCTCCCTTTGAGGGTCCAGGTATTCTCAGCTTCCTGTGCAGCTGGTGCCAGTGCTGCTTCATGTATCACTTGACAGGGAAATCCTAAGAGCCAGCCAGCTGGCACCGTCTTTGCCAAAACCTAAAGACGTCGTTGTCCAAACGTCTTTTAAGCCCCTATCCAGAGACTCATAAATCCTATGCTCTTTCCAGGCTAAGATAGCATGTGTAAAAACATGCAGCATGTTTGATTTTGCTGGTGAATGAAGGGGTGAATGCTTTCCAGGGAAGTGTGCCACAGAGGTAAAAGTCTGTGCACCATGTATTTTCATTGAAGCAACCTGGATGTACCAACAACATTTCAGTCTGAACTATTTTGGCATATGATTGTTATGAGAGAAGATTTACTTTAAAAGAGATTTGGGAAAAGAAAATGTTTTTCCATTTATTTCAGCCTGCTTATTTCCTGAATTTGGCAGTATTTTCTATACAGTCAGCAGCATAGTTTCCTAAGCCCTGGCAGAATTATTTTACCCTATTGTCTGTTTGAGTCTTTCACGCAGAAACAGGAAAGAGAAAAAAGGGTTTTTTTAAGGTTTTACAAAGCTTGTGAAATACAAACAACAAATTATTGTTGTTATTCTTGTCCTTCCTCCTCTCCATCCTATAGCTTATTACATTTTTATCACAATACACCTGCAGACGTTTTCTACATTTTACCCGTCATACTGATATAGCTCTCTAGGTGAAGCTATGCTGGTATAATCCCAAATGTAAATAGCTTTACTCTGCTTTGAGCATAGTTTTTCAGTTTAACCTAAACCTCTTCTTAAGAGGCCTAAACAGACCAAAAAATCCACTCTGATATTGGATTAAGACTGATCAGTTTGAGGTTTATTTGCATCCTACCCAAAAAACCTTTTGCATATAGACCAGACCATATCTGAAGCTCTTTTGAGAGAAACTGTGTAAGCTTATACCACGTTCTTTGGGCAAGTATAAGCTTGCTTTTTTCCACTCCCAGGCTGAGAAGAAACTATCTGACCATATTATGTGATGTTTAGCCCAAGCTAATAAACATCGTTGCAGCCTGGTGCTTAATTGGTTCTAACTGCAAAAGCAGAGATACGTCTTTTCGTTATTCCATTTGGAATAGACACAATGAATTAATGTTGTTGACAGTATAAAATGCAATAGCTTTAACTGTATCATAGGCGGCTGTATAAATCCTCTAAATGTTCTTTAAAGGAACATCATCACACCAGACAGCTATCATTAATTGCAGAAGATCCTATGTCTAGCAGTAATTTATAGCTACAGCTCTTCAGATGTTGATCTGCTAGAAATCCTGGACAAAAGGCCACTGCATACAAGTACAGTACTGTACCCGATTTGAGCTCAGCGCATGAGGGATGCTTCTGACTTCTTGGATTTCCTGTGCTCAAGTGTGTCTAATAAGTCCAGCATCAAATAGGACAGATCCGATGCTTTTGAAGTAGCTAATGTTGTAATTCGTGCTGCACAAAGCTGCTTCTGGAATGCTGACAGCTTTGGGTAACTGAGTGAAAGTACCAGCTCTGACTTCTGCCTATTCTTCACCATTACTTTGGTCAAGTGTAAGTGACTATGAAAACAAATATACAGCTCTGCTGGCCAGATTCACCAGCAAACTCTGCTTACTTTGTGTTGAGCTGGAAAAAACTATATAGGACATCCCAATGAAAAGAGAAGTACAGCTCTGTTTAATAGTGACAAAGGATCAAGAAAACAAAGAACTTTATAAATATAAATGCATACATATATATATATATATATAGCAGTATAGCAGGACACTTTCAATAACTAGGTAGCAGTTAACAGCAGGTCTCCTTGACAGACCTGCAAGGAACAGCTACTGACTGTTTTTTGCCTCCTGCAAACCTACTTAAGAACAAGTGGCTTTCATCTGTCTTTCCTTTGATAACCCTCTTAGAGTGGGACAACGATTCTTGTGAGAGGTGGACCACTGAAAATATTCCAAACATTGAAGAATTTTTATATTTTCTCACTCAAGCCTAGCAAAGATTTGAACATGTAAGTTAAAATATATTCCAGATCACAGCTTCTCTGCATTTGACAAAGACGGGAAATTGAAACACAGACAATGCCTAGCTGTAAATATATACATTCATCTATATACACTATACTTGAAAATCTGTATGTATGTATGTGTGTATATATATGTATATATGTGTCTGTGTATAATCGTGAATATGGGTTGTAAGTCAGAGTTGAAACTGGCTTTCATAGGTGGGCTTGGAGCTGGCAAGTTAATTCAGTATGTTATGGTACCATTCTCCCATGAAAGGTCTTTTCTCTAACAGTGGTACACTGCTAGTCTGTGTACTGTTTAGCCTTGATGCCTCAGAAGAAATATGTCCTCAAATATATAGTCCTAGAGGGCAGGGGGGCCCAAGACTGCTGGCTCATATTCAAGGATCACCTGCTACAGGCTCAGGAGCGTTGCATCCCGACAAAAAGGAAGTGCGGCAGGAGGGCCAGGAGACCTCTATGGATGGATAAGGAGCTGCTGAGGAAAATTAGAGGGAAAAAAGAAGCTTACAGATGGTGGAAGCGAGCACAGGCGGCCTGGGAAGATTACAGGAACCTTGTCCAGGAAGCCAGGGACCAGGTTAGGAAGGCTAAGGCCCAGTTAGAATTATATCTGGCAAGGGATGTCAAAAGTAACAAGAAAGACTTCTATAGGTACGTAGCAAATAAA
>NW_009936536.1:0-301 GCF_000696875.1 Nestor notabilis
TCCAGGCGTCAGTCAGGGGTCAGGGCCCGCACGTCGGGGTAAAGGTATCGCCGAGCCGAGCCGAGCCGAGCCGAGGATATGGTACTTCCTTCAACCGAGTTTTAGTCACAGCTGAAAACGTACCAAATTGTGCGAGTGCGCTGTATAAGACGCACGTTTCATAAGCACAGCCCGTAAGGTTTAGTTGGTTAAAGTTGGGGTTAAGGCGCGTTTTACGCTAACTCGGACTGTCAGGAGCCGCCGGCACAACGGGCCAGCGCTACCGCGGCTGTTTTCGGGGTGGAGCGTTACGCGGAGGGCC
>NW_009936536.1:332-6818 GCF_000696875.1 Nestor notabilis
GGGCTGTGCTGGCCGGAGAGGAAGGACACGGACCGAGAGCAGTCAGCCGTGCCCCGCCCGGGGCAGTTTAGTGGTGTCCTTAGCCAACTTGTTTTGTAAGTGCGCTGCCTGGAAGTTATTTTATAACCAACGTTTATAAAACAGTCTCTTCACTTTTCCATGTCAAGAAGCACATTCTGTAACAGGCAGGCTATTCCAGAATGGAAGGGTTTCAACAAACTGTCGTGAGCTCTTTTACTCATTCTTGGAATAAAACAGAAGTGATTTACAAGATTAATAAAGTAGCAGGAAACCAGCTATATCTACAAACCAACCCATATGCGTTTTGTGGCACATCATCAAGCATTTACTTCTAAAATGCTCAAGATAACAATATTGAAAGTGCCTTGAATAGTGTAGAAATTGCATGTTTTTCAAACGGGGAGATAGCAGGACAGCATTTCATGCCCAGCACTCTCAAACAGTGAGTGACTGGTATGTACTCGTAACTACGCAATAACGGCCTCACTGGAAAAGGTAGAAAGTGAAATTTCCCAGAAACAGGTTACTTTACACAGTGAAATTTCTATCATTTCTCTGCCATGCCAAAAATCCCACCCAGTCTGTGGGAAGACTTGGATTCAGTGAATATTCCTGTGCATTCCTGTTCACACTGAAGATCAAATACAGAAGCCATTATACAGAGAAGACACTATTTAATGATAAACTACCAGATGCAGTCAGCAGCAGGTACTTAAGTGAGGACTAAGAGAGTAAGTGTTTGCTGGAGAGACCTATCTTATTTTCCTGACTCTTCCACCTCACGGCACTGTCCCTAAACATTGTGAACATGCTAGTCATCCATCATCTTGTACAAAGCTATTTCTGGAAGATTGCAAGACAGTTCTAAATCCATTTTAGTCTTAATACCCACTGAGTAATTTTTGCAACTGGAGAATTTTGCAAAGGATGTTAAAAATGCTAAGCATTTTGCAAGGTCTCAGAATGCAATACATAGTTGTGGAAGATGGTGACCCTCAAATAGACATTGGTAATTCAGCAGATACCCATCTCCTATCCCTTAGGCTATCTGTAGTCTCTCATCAGGGTTGGGTTTTTTGATTTTTTTTTTAAATGTGTAAAAGAAATGTTAACTGCTGGAAGCAAAGCGAAGTGATATCTCCAAGAAGGAAATATGCCAACATATGGTGCAGATTAGGAGCTAGATCTCAACATTTCTTACTCAGATAAAATTCAGTTTATTTTAACAGAAGTTTTTTTCAAATGAGTTTCTGTATTTGAGTGATACCAACAGCCAAAGTTCTTATAAACCTGACTTTTAAAATAAACCCAGACTTTAGGAAAATAAAATTCTCATTTGTAACTGCAGAGGAAAAAGTTGCACATCCTAAATTTTAGAATTCTTTACATTGGTCATGTTGCATCTAGAGAATACTGTGTCCATTTTTATGACCAAGAAATAAATACTATAAGATTCTATTATCTCATCCCCTCTACTCTGCTCTTGTGAGAGCCCACTTGGAGCAGTGTGTGCGGTTCTGGCATCCTCAACATGAGAAAGACATGGAGCTGCTGGAGCAAGTCCAGAGGAGGTCAGATATAAGGAAGAAGTTCTTCACAGTGAGGGTGGTGAGGCACTGGAATGGGTTGCCCAAAGAAGTTGTGAATGCTCCATCCCTGGCAGTGTTCAAGGCCAGGTTGGACAGAGCCTTGGGCGACATGGTCTAGTGTGAGGAATCCCTGCCCAGGGCAGGAAGTTGGAACTATGTTCCATAAATGGAACTGAAAAATCACCCTATGACCATGCTGGTATTTCAAGCGAGGTCTGAGGTTGAAAAACAAGTGATCAGGGCTGGGTAAGCCAATGCTGTGGGCCCGCTGGTATGCCTGTTGGAATCCCAGCTTGGGTTCACACATTCAACAGTTTTAGGAGATCAGTGCATTTGCTCTTTGTCCACTATCAAACACTGACTTGGTATTTGTTAGTATTGTCCATTTTAGTTCAACCCAAAATAAACCACAAATCAGTGTAAGACAGCCAAGTGCCTGTATTTGTTTCTGTACTTTCTCAGTCAATCAGGAGAGTCTTTTTCTCTATGCTTTAGTATTTAGGGCTTTTCCTCCCTCAATTTGAAGAAAAGTCAGATTATGGAAATAGCCAACAAATCCCTTTCCCCTAAACCCCCGTGTTCTGGTGAAAAAGGCTGTGAAGTTGCATGTGAAAAGCAAATACAAATTTTTAAAGATTATAATTTTATATCCTGAGACTAATACCAGTAACCATATCAACTTTCAGGGAAAAGATGCCCATATATCTGTCTGTTCAGAACAAAGTTCGAATTGATTCATACCTTCTGTTTGGAAAAACCACAAGAGGGGGCTAGATTTCCATGAGGTTCTGCACAAGAAGACTGTGGCTTGTTATTCCATCAGAGAGAAAGGACACGGACTTAGCGTCTCATAAGCAAACCCACCGCGAGGTTTCCACACCTCCGAGCTTTGCCATGTGAGAAAGGACAAGATGCCTACTCTGATTCTGCGTCTCACCGGCAACCACTCTCACAGGGCTGCCCACCCCTAAATCCAGAGCATATTCTTCTGCAGAAGTAAATCATTCCACTGCTTCCAACCTAAAACATGTTCCAGACAAAAATTCCTTGCTGGTGACAAATCAGAAAGATACATTCGGTCCCTTTTTTCCTCCCAATATTTCAAAAATATTAATGAAAAATCAACATAAAAGCGATGAAACATCCCCAAACAATAATAAAAAGTTCCCTTCTATATCCTCTAATTAAGCCTGGTTAGTTTGGCAAAAACAAACCTACAAAAAACCCTGACTTACTGCTGGGCCAGTTTACTGCGGCTAGTGCCTGCTCAGCTGCACGACTGCAGCAGCAGAATAGCAAGACAGGAACATATGGCCACACATAGTTTGACAACAGTATGATCTTAGACTAGATTAAGCCATTACTAAAAGTATCACCTGAGTGGCCCTGTACATACCCACCACAGTGTTTTACACCGCATGCTACCCATCCAGCATGCCAGTGATCTGTACTGATCCCTTGCTAGTGAAAGGATAAAAAGAACTGTCATTGGCAATCTGATCTCTGACATAGGTGACCTGCAATGAATAATAAACACATGCATCCAAAAATACATTGCTTCTGCCAGCGCCTTCCCAAAGGACTCAAAAACCCAGGAGTTTTCAGATAACCTGTATATAAGCAACAATCTTGCAGCATTGTTGTATGATCACCTTCCACATTTGTCTTCATCACAAGCAAAAGTGAAATTCAGGCAGACACTGATTCAGAACATCTGTTTCCCTGGCCAGAAAGTTTTTTTATGCCAGAAAATTAAATCACATGTAAGCCTATGGAATGGAAATAAAGGACGAAGAAATCAATTGATCACGGGGCAATATTGAACCCAGACTTGTACAATTTGATCTATGTAGTATTGCTCACGTATATGTCTTATCGCAGCAATGAAATGCGGTGAGTGCAAACCACAACAGAGAAGTTTGTCTCATGCAGCTTTTCTTGTCTTTTGGGGGGAGAAAGATGACACAAAAGGCAGACTGTATAGTCAGAATTATTCATCGTCAGATGCCATATTCTATTTCCTGTATCATAAAAAGGGGACATATACTTCCTTCCTTCTTATGACTAAAACCAGTAAGTTACTCTTTCCCACAGACTTATATGCAGATCCAGAATTTGTTTTCCAATATTGATTGCATAAAAGGATTTTTCCTGCAGTTTTTTAATATATAATTATTTTTCTACCACTTAAATCTTTAATATATATGTATGCATGCATAGCTGTTGTACAAAGGCCATAGTCAAAAAGTGCTGCTGTTCTCTAGTGTGGTGATACAGGGAGCTGGAAAAAAAAAAAGAAAGGATGTAATTTCTTAACAATACTATTACAAATCTATTTCCTGTTTCAAAATGCTGCTCATTTCCTTCTCAGCCACATTTAAAACAGTCTGGCTCCCCAGATAATTTCTAAGCTCTAAAGTAATATATGATCTTTTGAAAGCTACCTGAGATTTGTTTGTGGGAAGGAGATCTCTCTCCATACTAGTGTTTCCACTTACTCAATAAAGCAGTCAAATTACTTACTCATCAACTTGACTTACCAGGTTGCTTAGATTACTTCAACACTGGACAATTTTAGCAACTGTGGTTTGGTCACATTTTGTTGAGAGTCAGTGGATCCCTCTGTGGCAGTGACAGCAAATGGATAGAACAACAGCATGTCTTTCTTTCAAGGCTGCAGATCATTCTGTCAAGTTTTTATTGCCTACAGCAACTGGTTGAACTTTGGATAGGTACCTGCCCTACAGAAAAGGCCAAGCTTAGAAGTAAGTCACCACGCACTTTCTTTGTCAATTCTTACACACTAACACATTTGCTTACTATCTACACAAAGAGTTGCATACACAAATCACGGGACTTTACTGTCTATGCCTGTAAGTTTGCATCAAGAAACTTAGCAGGGATAAAAATTAAAGCTAGTTGAAGCTGAGAACATCAAGGAGAGACTGAGTTTTTGTTACCTATCATTTAGTGTCTGTCCCTTCCCCAAATAACAACCACACCCTAGAAAACAAACCAAACCAAACCAAACATACCCCCACCAAAAAAAAAAAAAAAAATAAAAAAAAATCCAAACCCCAGACATTATCTTTGCTTTAGAAGATTTCGTTTAAGTTAGGGTATATGAAAAAAGTGCATTTAATAGAATGATCTAGAAGTAGCCCTGGAACCAACATGTGATATTTGGATCCCTTTTATTTTATTCTACTGCCAGAAAATATCTTAAGAGACCTAAAGCTGTACACCTTCAGAGTACTGTTACCTCATATGCAAAACTGGCCAAGTACCTTCCTTATCAAGCATGTGATACACCTACTGCAGTTGTGAAACGTACTGTCTACACTGACCAGGCTCTAATACTGTTTATATAGGATGAATGCAAATAATAGTTTTTCTTATCAGCTTTCTCTTCTGCCTGACAACAGACAAAATGTAAAAACTCAGTGTGCACACAATCACACCCAGCTGGCCCTCTCATTGCCTCATCATTAGTATACTGGCTACTCTAAGGTAAGGTCTTCCTGCTGCTGTCTGTGGTGGTTTGTTTAACATACTCAAATTGCCACAGTGAAATGATACACCACATTACATGAGTGCACTTCTCTTTATGGTTTGCAGCAGAGCTCTTAAACAGGTAGGTACAGGGTCCTTAAATGGCTTTTGGTGAGTGAATGATTTGATTTCAGTTTAAAAACTGACTCAAAATTTGTAACAATATATGTGCTGTATGACTCATTAGAGCCATGAATTTTAATTTTTTTTTTAACAATTTTTTATCAAATTGTGCAATTTCCTTGACTTCCATAGTTCAGGGAGTCTATATACAAACAGTTCCATCTTGTCTGTGTCATTAGCGGGAGCAGCAGCTGCCACGGGGTGTTTGAGTTCAGTGCAGATGCACAGTGGTGTACAGTTCATGGATGCAATATGACTATTCTGTTGTCTGGGAAACAGTCTCTTAAACTCTGCATAATATGACAGTTACCAGCCAGATAATGTTTTCTCTTGCAAGCATCACAAATGTGCATGTGATCAAGTGGGCAGATGATAATCACATGTTATCACCCACAACTCATGAGCAAGCACAGTAACAGCACAATTAAAGACAAAACCATGTATTTTAAAGTACTTTGAAATTGCTAATGTATTTGTGTTGTTTGGAAATAATCATGCTTCTTCACTACATCTGATCATTGTGTAATTCTGAAGATGATGACATTTCTTATAGAACACAAATCCTGTCAAACATTCACTGAATGCAAGTTTATAACACAGTTCTTGAAGAACCAGTGATGACAGGTCATGGCTGTAACATATTCCATGTTAAATCACAAACATAACTCATGCTGTGCAAATATTGCTCTTTTATTCAAACTTTGTATAAAGCTCTCTGTTTGCTGGTGGAATCCTGGATTCCACCAGCTATCTTCTGACATGGTTTAGAGGAATTGCAACCTGGAAACAAAAGTTGAGAATTCTTCATACACAGACTGGTGCATGGAAGTGGCTATTTAGTCATCAGTGCTGACATCTTAACAATCACAGAGACAATTATCAGATCAATTATAAGCAAATACTCTTGAGACACCTTTAGCTCTGTCAGTGGCTGACTACAGAGCTATGATGAAAGCAAGCCATTAAATCAATTTTGTTCAATTTTTTGTGGGCCAGAGAACAGATAGATCCTGGATT
The DNA here is from genome assembly GCF_000696875.1 of Nestor notabilis. Taxonomy (NCBI): domain Eukaryota; kingdom Metazoa; phylum Chordata; class Aves; order Psittaciformes; family Psittacidae; genus Nestor; species Nestor notabilis. Next base: position 6,635 of record NW_009936536.1, read on the forward strand.
TAAGTCTATTTATGCCGTCTTTAGTACTGGGATTGTATTTGACACCTCTTTGGAAGGGGGAGGACCCAGTCTCAGCAATCAAGAGCACAAGACCTCTCATCTCTGGGACTGCGGGCCTTGGATCTTTAATAGTAGCAGCAATTAGGGCTCAGTCCTGACCTTCTCGTCTGGGCTTGGCAACAGG
>NW_009936536.1:6849-13716 GCF_000696875.1 Nestor notabilis
CGAGCTGAGAAGACATTCTGGTGTTTGGGTAGAGCTGACAATCCAAAGAGAAATTGCCAGCTCGAAAGTGAAAAGTTACACCAGAGAGTGGCCCTTTCCCTTCTAGGGATGAAGCATGAGGCACCCCAAGAGTTTAAAAGTTTTCATATCTTACCAGGCCAGTGGTAGTTTCCTGCTCGTAGCTTCACTGAAAATAGGTATCTTTTCCAAGTAGTCTTCTGAAGGTTTTCATGAGTATTTCGTCCAACCTAAGGGGTAAACTATAGAAGAAAAACAAATTAAAAAATACTAATTAAATAGGAAGGTTTAAGATGGAAGCGTAACGCAGATATCTTCTACATAAATAAAGTAATAGAATACTCTTCATGTACAGTTGGGACAAAAGTATTTTGTTTCATGGTAATCTCTAATAAACATTTTAAACTAATAAACAGATTCCATAAAATTTTCATTACTGTAAAAATAATAGATTTTCATTTAGGAAAAATCAAAGACATGGAGATGGCGTGATCCAAGTCAAGGGGCAGAGACCAGCTAGATAAAACGTGTGAATCTGCTCTGTACTGTAATCACTGTCTGACACTTACTACAAGCTGTGAATTTTTGTAAAATACTTAACTGTGAAATATTATATAGCATTTAAACAAAACGAAAGGAATATGTGGGAAAACTTACAATCTTAGGAGTCCTGCAAAAGGACTCCACTACATTCTCTAGAACTGTCCTGATCCAAAGTCAAACACATTCAACAGGCTTGTACAAGTCTGGTACACACAGAATATGAACGTTTAAGTAAAAATTACGTAACAACTTAAAGAGGACCTAATGATTTAGTAAGTATTACAGGAACATATGAGCTGTTGAAAATACATTCTCAGAACAGTACTTGGAAGTGTTGCACTTCATCAAGAATACCAAGTTAATGTCAGCACAGCCCTAACTCCTACCTGTGCGTGCAGTGTATCTGCAGAATCGTACACTCGGTTTTCTCCATACTGTTACTGATACTCTGTACCAAGGATGGAAAGTGTTCAGTGCACGTGACAGTTCTTAGATACAGAATATAGGCACAGAAACTTCGACTCTTCTAGGCCTTCCCCACCCCCATTGTTGTTATTAATTTGTGCATCACTAATTAATTAGTGATGATTAGTTAGAGAGCATTTTGGGAGACAAAAGCTTTTTTCACCATCATGATACCTGCACTTAATGCAGTGCTGCAACTAAGCTGTCTGCAACTTCATGTTTCAAGCAATAATTAAAGAAATAAACAGTATGTATAAACGAACAAAATGTTAAATTAAAAGCACTTTCCATAGGATGATTAAGCCAACTTGGATTAACGCCATCCATCTCTTCAGGATATACACACTGTTGCATCCACTGATATATTCTTTGTTCTATGTGTACAGAGTCTAAAATGTTAACTGCTACAAACTGAAGTTAGAAATATTTAAAAAAGGAATAAATATTTGCATAAAGTAGTTTTAAAAATGACTTGTCTTCTCACAAAACAACCATCTAAAATGTAATTTTTCATATCTATCACACAGTGTACATTAAAGCACTTTCTTAGTAGCAGCCTCAGTTTATTTTTTCTCTAAACTGAAGTCATTTAAGAGCTACTCAAGTTGCTGCACAAATAAATAATATTTCTATCAGTTCTGCTGCACTAATTCAATAGGTTACATTGTTTTTCCAGCAGGTTAGTGATTAATAAGATGGCAAAATTGGACTTTGACCTTCTTGGCTAGTGTCAATGTATGGCTTCCAAGCTCAGACATAAGAATTGTTTTTATATACACTTTCTACAGGTGACAACCTCCAAGCATACAGCAGCTCTCTGAAATAATACATTAAATACTGTAAACCAGTAATTATTAGAAATCAAGCTTTATAAAAAAGATAAAAAGTATAGGAGCTACAGCAACTTTTCTGTTAAATCAAGATATGCATGCTATGTGTCTTCCAAGTAAAGGGCTCCCAAATGTACAGTGGTATGAGTATCATAGGAACAGAAAAAACAAATACTGTCTGAACAGCTGAATACTCCCCTGAGCATATGGACTCCAACAGGGACTGGCGCTGCCAGATACATTAGCAATGAAAGCAGCAGGCAAGGCAAGTTCTAAGTAAAAATATGGTATTAATAAAAAACCTGCACAAAGCTTCATTAAACACAGAACTTGGAGACAACCCAGGATCAGAAGCAACTAAAACTTATTTAATTTAGTTACTCCAAAATCAGTCTTTCTTCCTTTTATAAATGTGTATTTCAGTGTGTCATATATATCTTAATCCTTGCTGATATACTTAAAATTAGAGGAGTACTTTCAGAACCATCTGGATACTCATACAAGGAATCTGCATGGATTTAAACAGAAGTTAGCTGCAACTCCCTGTAAGAAAGACCATTCTTTAGAAAAGTGACGGTGAATGTTCTTTTTAGTTCAGTATTCATCCAATTATTTCAACAATTGTGAGGATCAAAAGCATGAAAAAAAAGTGTCTGCAGATTTAGGACTTAGGCAAACCTCAGATGTTGAATCTTTTCTGTGCTCACTTAGAAAAGACTTCCTTCAAAAAGTAATTGCTACCTCATCTTTTTGTTGGCTTGGGTTGTTTTTAAGGCCTATATCCAGAGTATGGTATGTCACCTGTTTTTTAATTACTGTATTTTGCTGTAGCCTGCTAGGGAATCTAAGAAATGGGTGTGCATTCCAAAAACCTGAAATGCTAAAAAACAAAGATGAGAAAACATGTTTTCTGAAAAACGTGGCTATAAATGGAGAGGAGAACAATATTAGCCTCACTCGAACAATCCCCATTTAGGGAGATGAACAAAATGGAATTATATCTGTCAGCTTTGTTAGTTAAATCGAGCAAATCAATTTATTCTGTCTTTTCAGAAATAATGTGAGAAAGCACCAAGAGCTCTGACAGCTCATAGAGATTACTGACTAAGCCAAGGGGGAATACCAGAGCTGCAAAGATGGAATCTTTCACAGGTAACAATCTAGATAACAAACTCTGCCAAACTCCGGCAGTCGCGAATAGAAGAACAAAATAAATTATGACACATAATATACACACCCTGTAAATATTTGAAGGGAAAAAAATAAATAATTCTGTGTTGATATCTTAATTGTCCCATTACATATCCCAAAAGTGGAATGCTAACAAGTTTTGCATGGACAGTTTTCCTGAGAGTTTAGTGCTGGCCTACAAGCTGCACCAGCCCCAACAGCTCCTCATTCCTATGGCTGTGCTCTCAGACTGCACACAGTCACGTTTGTGGCCCTTGTTTTTGGGGATGGAGATTCAATGGGCTACTTTTTAATGTTTTTTAAGCTAAATTCAAGAACACAGTAGTTCGTTTAGGGAAGAAAAAGTGCATAAGGAGTCAAACTCAAGGCTAAATTAGGAGGACATGACAAAAACATTACTCCATTTAAATGATGGTAAGAGCTGAGGTATCACTGCATCACTGACCTTATGAGGGGAAATCAGCTGGGTTTCAAAACTGACATGTTTCTGGGTAGTTTTTGTTTTCCTGCTTCCCTGAAGCTCAGTGAAAGTACTTGAATTTTATCAATGAATTCATGATGTTTCATGTTTTCTTTATACATGTTAAAACGTTCTCTCTAGTTATCTTTTCAGTGTTAGGCAATGCTCCCATTACAAGCTGTAATAACTAGTATTTTGTGTAGGAATACAGAGGTGGGATATAACCTTCTTGGTAGAGATGATTTTGATTAAAAAAAAACAAAGATAAAAAAATAAAGATAGAAAGTGTGCATTTACGGTCTTAAATTGTAATAATTATATGATATAATCAATATAATTAGCCAGGAAGCTATTTACATCTGACAAGTTAGGTGATGAATGACCAGTAACTCAAATGAAACCTTATTATTCTGTCACAGATTCTGCAATGGCTTTACTCAAGAAAATAAAGAAATACTTATGCCCATAGCACTCTTGTGAAAAAATTAAGTAGCATTATCTCAGATGTTACAAATATGAAAATGTTGAGGAGATTTTCTCAAAGCTCTAGGGTCAGCTAAGGACTCAATTCCCAGGAAAAAATTAGTGGGAGTAGAGCTTCCAACTCACATGTATCTCTTTTCAAGATCTTACATGGTTTTTCCAAGACAAAAGAGTGGTTCGCTTTGAATTAAAATTTAAGAATTCCCAGTTCAGTCAGCTAAGCCCCAATTTCTCACTGTGCCTTGTTACGGTTTTTCTTTTATTGCCACTCATGCACGGGATGTTGTATTTTTAATTTAGAGCAGCCTTGAGGTGTTTATAAAATTGTTAAATACTTCAGAGAATTAGTTTTTATTAAAATGAATCCTGAAAGGATAGTTTAGAAATGGATCTTTACAAACACAATAACTGAAATATATAACATGAGGACAGCTGTTCTGATGACTGTTTCCATAACAGCACAAGCTACAGTAAGGTCCACAATGACATAGGATACTGTTTCTATGGTAATGGAATGTTTAAGCCTCAAGGATGCACAGAAAGCCCTTAGGAAAACTAGGAACTAATATTTAAATTAAAGATACTTCCTTGTTTATACTTACCTGTGTCTAACTGCTTGTCACCATTTTCTTATACCTAGATTGGAAACTTTTTAGGCTGGTGACTCTCTTTAGCTTGTATTTCTAAAGAAATAGGTGATATCCAGTCATTCTGTCTGTCCTCTTACAACTTTTTAGACTGTGGGTTAATTTAAATCAAGTTAGACTGTGAGACTGCTATGTGTCTGCTGACTGGGACTCAGTAGGCAAAGTGCAGGAACCCAGAGTGGTGACACCTCTGGTGGGAAGCCCATATGGTGAGTTCTGCTGCTTTTTGTGTGCCCTGCTGCTTGGCCAGGCAGCCACAACAGCGGTGCCTCCTAAAGGGGGGTGTGGGACAAGCTGTGAGGAGGACAGGAGGAAAGGGAGATACCAAAAAGGAAGGCTAAGAGTACAGAACATGCATCTGTGGTGCTTTGTAGACACTTCAAATAGGCAAGTACATTGTAGCAAATACATTAGAAGTGTTAAAAGACAGCATAGTAACAATTTCAGCATGGTAGGAGTGTGCATACAGACACAGACAGACACGTGGAACAGCCTGTCTAGGAGTTTCAGTTTTTGTCTTAAGAAAACATAAGTTATGCCCCTGCTAAGTAATACCAGTTCTTAGCAACACTGGTGCTCTCAATTCTTTGTGCTTTTAACATGTTCCTGTATCCTGAGTTGGCTAGATAGCTGACTGTAGAAATTCTCCCAGATTATTCAGAAAGGCTCAGTAACATGTTAAATGTTGGGGTTAACACCTCCCAGATTCACAATAGTACCTCTGCATTTATTTGCAGGCGCCCATTAGAAATTAAAACTAATACAACTGAAAAGTGGACTATTTTCTGTAATTTCAGCTCACATTTTGTGCCAAGATGAAGGTATTATGGAACAGGTGGTTGGAAATTCAGCTTGTGCCAATGAGATGCTCATTCTCATCTCATTGAGATGAGTACAGAGTAATTGGAGCTGTCTTCATTACTGCCCTATCACCTGATACTTCAGAAGCAAAGCGTGGTCAGGGAAACCTACAATTAAAAGTTAACTGCTATATTTCATTGTGGTTATTTAAGGAATCTTTAGTGGCTTGTAATAGAAGAGCAAACAGGTAAAATCTCTACAGTTTTGCATAGAAGTTATTAGCATGGACAGAAAATTGCATTTAAATACAACAACAGCTTGCCCATTCCTGTCAAGAACTCAATGACTTAAAGTTAGAGTCCCATTTATAGAGTCTAAGTCTGGGTGCAGTGAGTGTTTGGATGCTGAAGACTTTTCTTAGCATGTACCCAGTATTTCAGGACAAGGAGATAACAAATGTTAATAGCTGAAAAACTGCTGATACAGTTTTGGTGTCTGCTTTTGAAAATGGGAGCCATTAGTGGTGTCAATAAAATACAAAAAGTCACAGTAATCCAATTACTGCTATTTTAAAACACAGGTTGCTTTGTAGCTATGGAAACAAAAATGCAGACATTAATGAGCAAGGGGGGGAAAAAAATTGGTGTTTCCTTGACAACAGATAGAAGCATAGCTCCATGAAACCCAAAGGAGAGAATGACAGAAATACCTTTCACCATGATGTACAACTGAAATACAAGTCCAGTGCAATAATATACTTCATTCTGGCAGGAAGCTACAAGTACTCTTTTCACATGACCACTTCCCATCTTTATACTGAAGTTATCCAGCAGTGTGAGGCAGTCTGTATGTTTCACTGATCATCTTCATGGAAGTAAAAATTCAAATGGCATGTTCAAGCCTGTGATAAGAACTGGAACGCTTGTGTGGCGTGCATGGAGCAGGTGAGTGTTTTATACAGCATGCTGAAAGAACTTGTCAGGCAGCAGGAGTGAGACATAATCAATAGGTGCCAGCCCTGAGACCCACCCAGTGCTTTGCCGTGTGGGTGTGAGTAATGTGCTCCACAGGAAGCTACCCATGGGCAGAGTGGGCACTACTCTGTGCACACCTGGGCACTGAAGAGCAGTTGTTCCCTGGAGTGCATCATAAATTCTGTGTACATTATACATAGAGTACTTTTTTCCCCAGTGAAAAACTGTGTAAATATTAGGTAAGATCAAGAAAGAAAGGGATACAAGGAATGTGCAACTTGAACTTAATTACTGAAATTTAGCAGGCAGTTCTCACATAATCCAAAAGAAGAGGAACTCAACATTGTTCAAAGACAATAAAATGAGAGGAATTGTGATAGAGGTAAATTTAGAGGACACCAGTAAGATTATAGGGCTATTTTTCAGTGGATAGCATACAGCATAATAAAATGTAA
>NW_009936537.1:0-285 GCF_000696875.1 Nestor notabilis
ATATATGTATATATATACATATATATAAATATATACACACACACAGTGTAAACACATATACCTAAAAAGCAGTGTGTAGTTTGTATTCTAGTCATACAGAAGAATAAATAAATATAAAAATACCTACAGTATCAAGAACCTTTGTTGCTCAGCATTTTAAGACATGACAGATGCACTAGAACTAGACTCCAGTCCCTCAAAAGACTCTCTTTCTCTTCTTAAAAAGAGACACTACTACAGCATTAAAACAAAGGGGGGGGGGGGGGGGGGGCCCCCAAACAAACA
>NW_009936537.1:296-16298 GCF_000696875.1 Nestor notabilis
CCCCCCAAAAAAAACCTATTTCATGGTTTACGGAAGGAAAAAAAAAATCAGAAGGTAACTTTAAAAACAGAAAATGTGAATGCAATTCATAATGTTTCAATCACATACTCACCCGGAGAGGGAGGGATGAATACAAACATGAAGTTATGCCAAAAAGGGATACACACGCCCTCAGATTCAGAGTAGATTACAAATCACCACACTCTAGATCCTTATTGCAGATAGACTCTCACAAATGAAGTACACATGAAGGAAACATGACAAAAATGCGTCATTGTTTCATGCCCATTTGCAAGGCCAACAGACATTTTATTTTTTTAATTCCTAACTAGACTGTGACTGCATTTTTAAAGAAAAATCCTAGTATATTTTTAATCTGAGGAAGCTGGGGGGAGGGGAGGAGGGGAGGAAGAAAAACACAAAAAAAAAAAAACCCACGAAAACCCCACAGAACTCTGGACCACATATAATCTTATGAAACCAAACTTTGGTTTCATAAGATGACGTTTCAGTCCCACAGAATTTAATATCATTACAGTAGTTCCTGCCAGATATGAAGATCATCACCATTCAGAAACAACTTTAAGAATTTATTATGTCCAAATTCTGCATAGCTTAATACTTGTACTTCATAATTTGGAAGAAAAACTAACACGTAAGTTACCTTCTCAACTATAACATTCAAAATAATTTGGGACTTAATACATTCTGCTGAGCTTTATTTCCATCCTTGGAAAAGAAATTATCTTCCAGCAATCACTATTATCTCTGATGTGCTACATGAAGTTCTTATCAATCAACCAGAAAATATGCAGTTATTTTGTGGATTAAAGAGCAGGGCATACAAATAGACTACTCCTGGGATAAGAAACAGCTTATCTGCTTAAGGATGTTTTCAAATCTATTTGACATGTTACTATTCCAGTAAGCAGGCAATGTCCAACGAATTACTTGCAGAAGTAATTGTTGCTAACACTGGTGTGTCTGAAGAAGAAAAAGAAGTCCATACAACCCAAATGTTTTTCATGTAATGGCTCTAAGAAATTCATTGCAAGGAAAAACAATTTAAACGCAGATATCAGGAAATTACCTCTAATTTGGGACAATAGGAACTGGGGTACTTCTCCCCACTTCTATTAGACAGGGGACAAAAACTCACTAATGCTTTTCCACATTGCTCCAGTCTAGGCTCTTCAGAGAAGCAGAGACTAGCAGAGAATCAGAGTGTCTTAAAAAGCTGGTATCAACACAGGAAAAATCTGTTTCTGTTTACCTCATGCCATCAATCCACTTCCTCCTCACTGTATGTGCTGGGCCGTTCTGGGAGAGAGGAGAGAAAGATCAGATGCTCTGTCTCCTGCACTACATGAGTGCAGGACAGCCAAGTAAGACTATTATATGTGGCCCACACTACAGGGGACAGTAACTTCACACCCAGGTGGCAAGTTTCCATGAAGATTTTAGAACAATGCAGCTAAATGCCTTCTTTTCTTCTATCTGCTACCCCCTATATTATGTTGCACTTTTAATCCCTCTATAAATTATGGTGGTTCTACATTGCCCATCTGAAATGAGAAAGTAAAATTCAGTAATGGCTTCACACAATATCAGTGACAGATAGTTCCGAGTCCATCATTCTACTAGTGATAATAAGTAACATATGAACTTGCTTACAAATCATACTGACTGCCCATCACCTGCCAGTTCTCCATTCACACTAGCCTTGGGATCTAATTTGAAAGCAGAGCATCCCACATTCAAATACTGTTTATCTACATGTTTCAATCAAGAGATCCCTCCAGACTGTGAAGAATATAAAGCTACCAGAAATCCCTAGGAGTTAAAGAAGCTAGGTACGGAAGTCTCAAGAGCAAGTGCTCTGCAAGGTAGCTTTCAGGAGAAAAGAACTTCATTGCTTCTTCTCCTTTTCCAATTTCAGTTCTTACTGCAGTTAGTTATTTCCCTTCCCTGCAGCAACTAAAAAGCATCTTGACAGACAGGCATGAAATTCCCAGCCTACCGTTCAAAGTCGAGAAGTCAACCTGCATATGGCAAAAAAGAAGGAAGGGTAGGAGGTGGTACCCTTTAAATTTGCCAAGGGAGAGACAAAGCTGGGTTAGTATCCCAGCTTTCAACTGCCCTTCTGACTGTTCAAGGAAGAATTATTGAATATCAAATCAATCATGATGAAGAGAAACATTTACATTTACTGTGACCAAGTGAAAGACTATTCAAAATCAGCAACTGGGACTCAAAAGGCAAGTCAGTTCTCACTGTGCTTAATTCAAACTAGAGACTGCTAAAGAAAAAGCAAGCCCTGCTTTTCCCTCAAACCTGCCTTTTATTAAATCTAGGGTTCACATGACCACACCATGAGTGTCCAATAGTAACTGATTCTGCAAGATATCAGGAAGAATATTTTTCTAGCTAGATCAGCTTGCTCATCAACTCACTGACCTTCAGTTTCAAGTCTTCACATATGAAGAAACGGACCCAGACACAGGAAGGAAAAGGAAATGTATTGCCTACTGTCAGAGGAGATGCAGCAGAATGTAAGACTACACTTTCAGTCCCAGGCTTTCCTTACTGCTTTAAAGTAAAGAAGGTAACTTCATTATTACTGATACATATCTTAATGCTCACAACAATACATGCTGTGAAAAATTCATTCATATGGGTCACATTTAATAATTTAGACTGTCCTGGATTCATAGTTTTGGTGAGTTTTTTCTGAAAAAAGTCAACCAGTGAAGACAGGAAATTTAGGGAGTGGGGATGGGGGAATAATTCAATTAAAAAAAAAATTAAAAAAATTAACCATGCCGGATATCTCCAGGCAACCAAGAAGCAGTTAAAACAGTCATGTCAGTAAATAGTTATGGTCCAGATAGTGACTACATCAGCAGTTCAAGTTCCACACTCTGAGTTAAGAAGTGAAATAACTATTTAAGAGATGTGGTCTTCATAACTGCAAGGTACCCTTGCTAAGCAAATGCTATGCACGTTTTTGCAACAGAAAGTCAATTACTTCCCTACAAAGCAATGTTTTACAATTATAAAAGGCTTGAGGGAATGAGACTGAAGTATACAAAACAGCTCACCTCCCCAACATGGTAAGTTAAAAGTTATTTACACTTACTTTCTTCTAAGCAAAAAAAACCCCTCTTAAATTCCAAAGTGACCAACATAAGAAGCTACTTTGTCAAGAAGCGCTCATGATAAAGCAAATAATAAAAAACTCTTTAACAAAAGAGATACTGGGTAAATCCGTGCACTTGGTTCTACAATGCTATCAACAGAACAGAAGTATGTTAGCAGAAAATTTGGAGCAAACTCCAAAGAAGCAAAAAAAATCAGTAGACTCCATAGACTTATTTTTCTATTAAAACCAGAATGGCAACGTCTTTGACGAGAGTTGGTCAAACAGTGAAAAAAGACAATATACTGTAACTGCAATTTGCCACCACTTCTACGTTCTGAACAGCAAAAAACAACCTTGTGAAGATCAGGTTTTGTGGAACTGCAATAGTGGAACTATCATAGTGTTATGATAGTATCAAGTCCAACCTCAACACAGGTGTTTCCAAGTCCATTTGAGAATTAATTCTTCTTACTAGTGATGATGAAGACCAAACTGGGAAAAAGTTTTTAACCTGATATTTCACACTGAGAGTGTCAGCAAATCAGACTCTAGAGAAATAACAGATACCTCTAAGGTGAGGGGCAGAGGAGAACACCCACAGATGCTGGCTATGGTGCACTGGAAGTACATTTCAGATACACAGAAGGAAAACATAGATGTAGTAGAACATTTCTCCCTACAGTTCAATAGCTGCGGAACAGAGCTGTAGCCACTGATACGTGGGAGAGGAGTAGGAACTCTGGAATGACTTATGCTTGAGCAGGTCAGGTCTCCATCGGCTAGCAGGACCACAGCCCATCACGAAACACAGAATTTGGTGACTAGAATGAACACACTTCACAGAAGAACAAAAGCTAAAAAGGAAGAAGGCTCTTGTATACCTGAACATGTTTTCTGTAGATTTTCTCTTAACTATCTCAGAGAAGGCTCAGACAAAATAAGACACATCACAATCAGGGATGACAGATGGACTGCCAGAACAAACAGGAAAGCACACAAGAACCCAGCTGATGTGGAGCTAGACACTAACAAGGAACTCCAGAACTTGCTTTGGACTGTATGTCTCACCTCTTGGCAGATGAACACATTCTTAGTTGGTGGTATCATTACCATGGGAGAGATAAAAATTTCAAGGAGCAGGAAGGGTAGAATTGAAAACAGGAAAAGAAACACCAGCATCTCCTCTTTCAATCCAGGAGGCAGGAATGTAATCAAGCTTCCAACTCTGCCTCACAACTAAGCACTCAGTATCACCAAAAAAAAAAAAAAAAAAAAAACACCAAAAAGCAAGCATAGAAATTATGGTAATTATGCCCTCTGCTAGAAAAGAAAATGCTTGCCTTCACTCTCTTTTTTCAGGGACCCATCACTTTTTGCACAAGACAGAACAAGAAGAAGGAGCTTACGTAAGATAATTCACTGAAGTTAATTTTTAACTGTAGGTCTAATCATAGAGATGGAAGAGAAAAAACAAGAAATTCAGAAAGGACAAGCAAAATTGCTTTAAAGATATATACTTCACTCTTCTGGGCTTAAGAGCCATAAAATCAAGGCTTTCAGATTATTTCAGGTAAGAAAAATCTATGCAGAATATTAGTTAAAAATCAGATGGACTTACATATTCTAGAGAGTCATGTATTTTTTTGTCAATTAAATTTTTAATATCTTTGCCTCCCAGTTAGGAGGAATCAAAGTGACTACCAGCTCCCTTGCAAACAAGAAATAATACGCAACAAAACACACTCTGCCCTGGGCTTGTTTCTTAATAAAATAATAAAATCCTGCAATATTTGGAGCTACTAGTTGTGAAAGTTCCCACTTCCTGCCTTGAGAACTTGCCAGAATTAGAGCTTGGGCAGAAGGAAGATCTTTTGATTTTCGTCAACCCTGGTTTGCTATCAAGCAATTACATACAACTCTCATAGGAATGTGAATAAACACATAAGCTACCAGCCTCTATTAAAAAAAAAAAGAGAAGAAGAAAGTTAAAAAACACACAATACACCCCACACCAAAACCAACCAACCTCCAAAGCCACAACAAAGACCTGTATCCTGTGCACAGGCCTAGATATCCAAGGAGTAAAACACAATACTCTTTCCTATACAGCACACCTATCGATAACCTCCTTGTTTCACCTTCCATCTATGGCATATGTTAATCAAGAGGAAAATAGGGTATGGGGAAACAAACAGTAGTGGAAAAACTGAATATGTAAGTCAGCAATTCACATTTAATAATATCCTCAATACAAGATGTCCTTTTTAACCCCTGACTTCGGGAAAGAAACCAGATTTGGGAAGACAAAAAAAACAAACAAACAAAAAAAAAACCACACACACACACAAAAAAACAAAACCACCAAACCAAAAATGTAGCAACCACATTCTGTTTCACATGAGTATGATATTTTTATTCATTTGACATATGTTGCTTCCTGAACGGATTCAATGTATTTTGGCATTCCAGAACAAAACTGCTCTAATCATGTTTGGCACTTCACGTACAATGCAGCCAGGAAGCCACTCCTTAGACTATGCAGCCATCTGCAGCAGATACCAAAGTTTTTTAAACAAGCAAGCTGCACTGCTGTAAATACGCAGTATTTCAATATACAAGTAAAGTTCTCATCTAATAACCAGACTATCCATCTAATTGCTTCAGATAAATTCAGGCAATCTGCAACACATAGGAGCTCAGCACAAATGAAAACAGGTGGGGCAAGAGGGAAGATACTATTTCTTATCAGAAGATCCCTAGTTAATTATTTTGCTTTCTAAATCATATGGTCTATATATTAAAACAAAACAGCCCCTGATGATCTGCTTTACATACACTCCCCCCCAGAAAAAGAAACTGCCAGAATTCTTAGCTAAAACTAGGATGAAACAAACAACAGAAGTCAGAAGATCATAGCAGGCCCAAAACAATATGAGACTTTGAGATACAAAGCAAGCAGAGGTTGGGTACACGGGAGGAGGCACCACACTTAGAACCCTCTAGCTAATAAAAGGGATAAACTGCCCAGGAAAATTGCTGTATCAAATCTAGACAGGTTTCACAATTTAGTCTGTGGGAACAGGAACAAAACTGGAGATATATTCACAGATCGAAGTTCAAAAAAAGACAAGTGCATGTGGATATGTGCATTCCTTCCCATTTTGGTATTGTTACAAAAAACAAAAACAAAACTCAAACAGTATTTTCCAGATTCTAAGAGTCTTCTCCCTCTAATTTATACAATTATGACACATATCAGCTCAACGTTATTCTCAGCAGTTTTAAGAGTTACCATCCTGGGCAAACAAAGGAATCCCTGACCTGTACCTCTGTCTACTGTTTTCTTTTATATTCATTTACAACTGATACATAGATCATGATCTATTTCAGTCAGTTGCTCACAACTGTGATTTGCTTCTTTGCATTACCTGTGGCTCTAACTACAAGACTCTTCACACCTCCCATGTGGCCAAGCACTGTTATTCTCGCCTTCTGTTTACTCAGCTTTGCTCTCACAATGTGCATTTGATTTTTGTCAATTTACAATCTCTTTTCACTCCCACCACAGTAATGAACCTTTGAAGCTGATAATTTTTGAACAGAATTATTTTTGTCTTTACTTAGTCTTGTGTTCCTCAAAGCCAACAGATGACGATTAAAGAAAAAAGAAGAGCTGTTATGTTATTTTTATTTTACTACATCAGGCATTTTGAAGATCAGACAAGCAACCGTTAAAACAAAATTAACAGAAGGCTATTCTTGAATGGTTTCCAAAGTATTTTTGCCTCTTTAGATAGAGAAGAATGATGCCTTATTGCTTACAATACAAATTTCATTACTTAATTGGAATTTAGGCAATTATATTGAAAGTGTTGTTATCAACATAGATAACAATTCACTATGTAAAGTCAAAAACAATTTTTTCACCTAACAGGAGGTTTAAGTAGAACTAAGATTCTTCCTTCCCATCACAGTGCAAATTATAGCCTCAAAACAGAATTCAAAGTTGATTAAATAATAACTCGTCTTAAAGCATTACTTAACTTCTGACATCCTGTGCTTTCTAGCATTTAAAAAAAAAAAAAAAAAAGTTACAATGTTACTTTGACACAACTTGAAGTAAAAAGCGGGACAGTACTACCCTGATTTGCTATTAACCTGTCATCCTCTTTTTCTCAGGATAGGAAAACTAAACAAAATAGCACAAAGTAGGAATTTCAAAAAATTTCATAACTTTGATTTCAAATAATTTGGATTGTCCAGTGCGTACTTCCCTTTAGGCTCCTCAAAGATTACAAACAAGTTAATACAAGTTTGGAAAAAATGGGTAACATTCTGATTTTGAGTAAAGGTTATTACTCTGTAGATTATTTCACACTATGAAGCTGAAATTTAAAGCTTTGTCAAGATTTAACACAAATGGAATGATGGGTGATCTGTGGATCTAAAATGAGCAAATACATATTCTAATTCAGTGGAAATAGGCAGGGACTTGCCCCATCTGGGACAGACAAAGGAAAGCAAGCACCAGAATGAAAAATTCGTTGGTTCTTGATCAGCTGGTTTATGTATTGAGAGAAGTAAGAAACAGAACAAGAAAAAAGTATTGATTAAAGACGTGTTTCTCTCCCATTCCATGATATTTTATTTTAACCTGACCCATTGACAGGGCCATAATCCTTCCCTAGAGACATCACAGGCTGCTGCTTTAAAACCAGTTCAGTAACACTAATTTCATGAAAGACTACAGGACATGTGAAATCTTGACAGTACCTCTCCCATAGATTTCCCAGAGGGAAATCCCATAGAAACATTTCTCTGCTCCAGTGTATTTGTCTAGTGAACAACACTGCAAAAAGCACAGAGGAACGCCATGATTCTCAGCACTTTTGCTTAGCTTCAATAAAGCAAGACAAAGTGCTCCTTGAAAAACAGAAGAGCTCATCCAGATAAATACAAGCAGAAGAGTAAATTATTCTCATCTAAGTCTACTAAAATTCACTGTAAGTCTACCTTGCTTTTCTAGTACTTATATTGCTTATATTTTCATTTATTTAGATGAAATCTCTGGTACTGGACTCAAAGCATTAGCATCTAGAAGGAATACTGCACTGAAAGAACAGGGTTTTCTAATAGCCACAGAAAGCTCCCTCCCTCACAAAACACTGTTCAGAGAGGAAAGGGGAAGAAGAAAGGGGGAAAAAAAAAAAAAAAAATGAAAAAAGTGTTTCCTAAAAGACACAAAGAAGATGTACTATAGTTACACAATAGTATAGTAAAATAGTAAAGTTCTGCTAGTTTATCCCTCCCCCATATCATTACTGATCTTACGTATCTGAATCAGAGCCAGATGGCTTGCCAAATTCAGAGTTCCAGTTGATTTTCCCTTCCTTCACTCTCACAGAAAAGGTGGAAACGCACAGGTTTAACTATCTTTTTCTTCTCTTCCTATTTAAAGTTCTTCACTTAATTGTTACTTTGGTTTTAACAGTTTCCCAACACCTATATGTGAAACAACAAAAGTGACCTTTAAGTAAAATTCTAGGTTTGTTCCATATATTATTTTCTAGCATTCTACACGTGATTCCTTCTGCCTGTAATTCCTCCCAGAAGATCTGCTAAAGAATTCAATAATTACTTAGAATAAATCACCCTGTATAAATTTACTAAAGCATAAGCTAAAATAAATGGTATAAAGGCTGGATAGCAATGAATCAGAAAAATGTGAATTTCTTAACTTTATCACTCACTGATGAGGTTTATTGCCAACCTCCAAAAATACGGAGTACCTCAGAAATTAGATGACCTGCAGCTCCAAGGTTAACATCACAGATGATTATGGGACCAGAAGTAACCAAAATGAATGCTCTCCTAATGTTCTCCTAAAAGGAGCTAACTACCAAGCTAACATTCCAAGTCACCACAGACTGATTTGCCACAGCAAGCAAACATACCAACTGCAGGGTATCAATGCATATCAACAGCTGTCTGTACATTCATCTCCTCCTTCAGATACACCTACCCTGTAGGCCAAAGTGGAAACTAAGTAAATTCAACACCTGCATATTACACTCTGTAACATGAGCATGGAAAGAGTATTTACAGAGTGTTTAAGTCAGGAAAGATTTAGACTGCTATACTGCCACACTTTTCAGTTTAACCTGAAAACACAGGCTTCAACCTTGTAAATACTTTTGCAGCCAAGTTTTTTTATTCTGGGGGTTGTTAGGGTTTTTCGTTTGTTTGTTTTTTGTTTTAAACACAAGTGTGCATAAGCACGTACAATTTACTAAACATAACATTTTTACAGAGAAAAAAACTCTATAATTTGCATTAGTATTATTATTTATTACAAGTTGTCCAATATCCAGTTTCAAATATAAACCTCCATCCTATCCTCAGGGTTACCTGCAAGTAAATATACAAGACCTGCAGTAATTTCATCAGACTAGTGAGAATTGTGCTGATCTGAAGTATAATTTCTCCCCTCGGGTAGAATAATGCCAGGACAACTACAGACACATGTGGGGGAAAAAAGCATTTCTCAAAGAGTTTCTTAGCAGCCAAGAGTTTCTTAGCAGGTCTTCCAGACAAGCCTGGAAACACTTTCTACCATCCAAACACTTTAAATGGCATCCACAGCCATTTTGGATGACTGAACCTGTGACTGACATTCACAGGCATCTGGCATTGCATTTCAGACATTTGTTCAGATGTATTGATATAGCTCGCAGCATCTATGCCCTCTCCTCCTTAGAAGACTTGGAAGCTTTGGAAGATACGTACTGAAAAAATTCCAAGGGCAAGGAGGGCAAGCAAAAAGAAGAAATAACGTCTGCAACTATACTAAACTTCGACTCCACGTTATGGGACAGAGGACTAAGTTAAAACATAACACTTTTCTTCCAGAACTCTCTGTGAAGACAGACTCCCCTGTGCAGCTGCCACAGGAACATCTTTGGCCAACGAGAGTTGGATCAGCAGGCTCCAAACTCAAAGCACAGTACTGCAGACACTAAGACCATCCTTCTTCAGCTACTTTTAACATACTAACAGAACTTTGAATATTTTTAATTTAGTTATTAAGATTGGAGCTTTCCCCACCAAGGAGAATAAGGCCTTGGCGACTTCACAAGGAGATATAATTTAACTCCTAATGTGGAATGGGTTGTGTTTCATTTCAAGTATTTGTAACTTTTACTAACACTTCAAACCACTTCAGAGCTTCTTCTACTCCTAAAGCTATCCCCAGACAACTGACACAAAAGGTAGCCACTGGGCACAGGAAGACAACTATACCCCAAACATATACTTCAGAAGTGCAATTTTAAATTTAGAAGAAACAAAACTCAACACTCCTAAAACAAGTATTTCCTTCCTACCTGTTTGTTCCTAGAAAGAAAATTCTACTCGAACAGGTGCAATCTCTCCCACTGGAATTGTGTGATAGTCCAGTCAGTCAGAACATTCACTACTTGGACTATGTCTATATATCTCTGTTCATTCCACCCCAGCCAATTTCATGACAGGGCCTACAAGACATGAAGCACAGCACTGTACATACTAAACTATACAAACTTGGAAAATTCAGACTGCTTAGAAGACTTTTTTTTCTTGGAAAAGAAGGTCATGCACCCAGTGAAGTCAAAACTGATCACTCTGAAGATAACTGATGTACAGTTTCTTCCAATTAGTATTCTCACAATGTACATCTAAATAAGGGAATCTTAAGGAACATTTGCTTTCAGCAGTTTGTTTTACTTTGCATATATAATATAGCTTTATGCTTACAGAATTAAATTATACAAAAGAGTGAAACAAAAGTTGGAGAAACTATAGTCCTACTTACCTAAGATGTGAGAGTGTACAATACTGGGTATTTAACAATTGGGGAACTATGAAAAAAATAGTGCATTTTGGAATCACTTTCCTTCTTTGTAATGGTTTTGATTTTACAGGAACAACAGTTGTCCTGGCTATTGTAAGTAATCTTTAGTGTTTAGCCTGTGCCTAATCATTGGATGGGTACAGAACAGTGAAAGGCACAAAGCATTCCCCCCCTTCCTTAATCAAAGTTGTGTACAACACTTGTTACCTAGCATTTTCTTGGCAATGCCAGAAAACAGTATAAAAAAGTATGGCCATTCCATTCATTGCCTAATTAAGTAGATAAATAGGGGAGGAGAGTACATACTATCTTATCTAACTAGATAGAGCCTTCAAACACAAGAAGCTCCAAAGGCTCAGTTACCTTCTGACGTTATTAAAACTTCCAGGGTAGCCAAAGCACCCAAGATAGCTCACATTGTCCTCAGATTCTGATTAATCACCACTTTTTTTTCCTATGTAAAATGATCACTTAGTATCAAGTATCTACTAATTAGTTCCAGATACAGAAAGAACTAATCTATTTTTCAACATAAACTACTCTAGGGAAGCTAGTCACAATGCTGAAGTTGTCCAATATAAGTACAATTCAGTTTGGTTTCATAAAGAGGTTTGTTTAGCTTTATTTCTCAATTATGCCAAGTCACAATGTATTTATAAAGCTGGAAGGTGCAAGTTGGTGTTGAAACATCATGCTTCTGTATTATCTTCAGGGGAAGTACAGGTGAAATTAAACAGAGTAGTAATAAGCCAAATACCCATATGGAAATTTAAACACCAGAGAAAAATACATCTTAAAAAAAAAACACTAACTGCTAACTAATGAAAAGAAGCAGTAGAAAAAGCAGAATTATCCCAAGATGAGTATATAATAAAAATACCACCAATTCCAGCATAGCAATATTCACTTTTTCATTTTTCTTAGGCAGAAGATTTATAAATCTCTCCTAAATCAGCATCCTTACTTTCAAATCTTAACATTTAAAATGTGTTACTCAAAATACATGAATACTGTATTCTTAATTAGAAGTAGAAGCTGTATTTCAATGAATACAGCCAAAAAAAACCATCACACTTATCTTGTCATTAGAGCAGTCAAGTTTCTCTACATATCACCTGTCCTTTTATAATCTTAAAGTCAATAGTATTGCTTAACAATTAATTATTACCAAAGTACACTAGGCAGTGCTATCTAGGCCTACTAAATTTTACTGATACTTACTCAGCAGGAGACAAGTGTGCCACCTGTGCTGATACAGTGGGCTCTACATGCCACCTTCACAGCTGGAAACTGCAGTGGCTCCCCGCGAGGTGAAGGGAACTAGAAGGACTGCAGGAAATCCACATTTGAAGCTTTAATCAAAAAAAGTACCTATTGTCCAGAACTTGATCAGAGTCTGCTATGCCATGCTCTCAACTTACCCAGAACACTAACAAAAAGATACTCCCTATGCATTCAAAACACTAAGCAAAACTCTCAAAATCAGTTAAACTTTCAAAGTTGTAAAAGACATAATCTATACCTCACAAGTGTGCCTTGGACTTCACAGATGTTCCAAAGACACTAAGCTAATAGGTTATATTACATTACACTAAAGTAAAAAGTTGCCACAAACAGTGCACGTTCTAAATTGGTGTTAAGGTAAGGGTGGTGGTGTATCTACGGCCTATTTGCAACACAAACGTGTTACCTTTAGTGTTTTCACTCTGATGTCAAAAGTGTTGTCTAACATATTGTTTTACTTACTCCAAAGTTAATGAGGTAAAACAGTGCTGTTTCTGAATCTTCATTTTCCAGATAATCCACATTTAACCTTCTGTATCACCTGCCACCACCACCGCCATTTGCATGCTCACACATGAATACAGTCTACTATTTTCATATCCATAAGGGCAGCTTTTCCATCAACTCGACGAGTTACCCATTCAGAAAAGGTTAGATTTGTAATCCCTCTATGTGGAGTAAATGGCAGACCCTCCTCTAGCAGATCAGGTTATTCCATAGGGGGCATCTGCTGAAAATATGGCATATCAGCCGTTTGATCTTTATATAACATTTTTCCTAGAAGATCTAACTTTTTGCTTAGGAGCAGGAAGGACAAAAACAAAACAAGAAAACAAAGCAGACAGCCAGTGATTCATTACACCCCAACAGGAAAGCTGAGTTGAGGAATTTGCTCCCATCCCCTTCTATTTCTAGAACCTACTGCTATCATGCTACGTATAATGTAGCATGTTAGCAGTAGGTTCTAGAAATACTTAGCTTTGATGTTCCAAGCATGGCTTTTTATGCCTGGTACTACAGACTGAACAAATTCTACTGAGGACAAAACATAACCCTGTTTTCTTACACCACCAGCTTATTAATACACAATGCAGCTTTCAGTCAATAATACTTTCTCCATGAAGCCCCCTCATCAATTCCGTATGAATGTGATGTGCAGATGGATACCCTATAGAGCACTGCATTTATACCAACCATTATCTGGTGGACAGCTTATTCATAAGATAAATCTATTCACATTTTTACTAACACGATAATCACCCTAATGATAATCATATTCCATGGCATGACATATGCTGTAACTTCCAGCTATTTGATTGCAAGCATACCTACTTAAAATTACCGATGTTTACTTGAGCTTAATTTAATTCATGAGCAAGGAACAGCCAGGTCAAAAGAATGTTTCCTCAAGCCATCAACATGTACCTATGAAAGTGCTGTTTCAAGCAACATGAGCTACAATATGTATGCTTAAATCATTTAATACGCGATTAGTATTATTTTATAATCATTTTATTCGATATGATTATCAATGTCAGACTGATTTTTAGTTGAGACGGTTGATCTCAAGAGAGAATACACTCCTTCATAACTCCTAAACTATGTTAATGACACGAATGGCATTCTATGATATAACCATTAGCTGTAAGCAGTACTGAATTACACTTTCATCATTAAAAGGGGCTTTATCCATAGCTACCATGGTGACAAAACACTAGCGTAAAAAGTTGTGGCTCCACTACAAGGATCTATTCTTCTACATGGCATTGAAAAATATCAAGACCATCATGAGAAACACAAAAGGTCTGAAAAGAAACAAAATTGCATCCATTACGAACATAGTGGTTTACAACTAAATTTGTCATGCATTGCTACAATTCCCCATCCCCCACACCACCCCACCACCCCAAGAATCTCGAGTCATTATTGGGACTAAAACACTGCTTTAGAAAGTGATCGTTCTTTGTAAAAGGATTACTCTGTTTAGCCTTCATTGCTTTTTTGCCAAGCACAAGCCATATAAGGAAACCGAAGTTCACTGCCATTTATTTTGTTCAGGCCTTTCTGATGCCTAAGAATAACCCTTACTTGCTGCCTGGAAAGGTAAGTCTATAAATTGCAAGCCAATCATTTACTTGTTATCAGCTACAGAAGCCACTTTAGGTCAGTTAAATGTTAACATTTTTACTCATAGTAGATCAAACAGATGGAGTTGGATTAGTAACTTTTTCCTCAAGCACTACATTACTTGATGATGTTACAGAACTACACATGTAGGAGTGCTAGAAATTTTGCATAGAAATGACTTTGCCCAGGCCTCACAAACACCAACATATCTCAAACACTTGAGAGACTGAAGCACACAAATCTTATCTGACCAACACACTGCTTTCGAGTCTGACAAACAGGAACAAAAATAAGCTAGCACAGGCCTATGGCTACCAGTTCATTTTGAACATTCACAGTATGATAAATTCCTTGCTTTCACAGAAGAACTAACCAGTAATTGCCTCTTCGAGGCACACGAAATGAGTCTGTGGTAAGCAACACTTCTTCCACTACATGCAACTAGTTAGCATAACTTAACCAGCACCAGCAGTACAAAACCTTACACCAAAACTTCACACTTGGTTTCCACTCCAACAGCTTCAAACAGGATGCCTTTCAAAAGTTATAAAGGGCAAAGTGGTCATCAAAACCAAACAAGGCTACGTTAACTCAGAGGTTCAACTGAACATAATTCTAAGAGCTCAGACCACTAGCTAGCACATTCTTTTGTGGAGGTTCTTAAGATGCACTTCGCAAGGATCAAAACGCAATACAGACCTCTCCTGTACAAGCTGAAAAATATGCAGTCCAACTCGTCATCCTGAGGACAGAGAGGGGGCGGAGGGGAGGAAGAGAGGTGGCAGCAGCAGGCGAGGGGAAAAAATGCGACAGCATTTGCAGAAGACTACGAGGGCACATTTTTATAAATAAATTTAACATCTATCTTGAAGAAGACCGGCCAGATGCTAACCAATATTCCAGAAAACAAGGCGAACACAGGGAGCGCTAACCCTCAAGATCTTTCCATTAAATAAAAGATATTACCTTCTTTAGGACTTCCTTATTTCCCGATAAGTTAATTATACTCGCGGGGTTAGCAATCGTTTTGGAAGGGAAGGAGCTAAAGCAGCAGAGTGACGGAGTGGAGCAGTTTCAGTTCAATACCTTCTCCGACCGAACAAAGAAACTTCTGTGTCTGAGGAGCTTAAAAACTTTCAGTCTCCCCAGACTCTTTCCTCAGCCTCCATGAAACCAGCGACTACGTTCATACAAACAGCATTTAGGCGAAAGGGGGGAAAACACAAAGCACAAATAACTATGCGAGGCAGAAAACACAGAAAAATAAAGGCCAAAAACAGGATATCAAAATGAAGCGTGAACTCCTTCCTTCTTCTCCACCCCCTTCAGCAGAGGAAGGATTTTTCTGTTGTTACTGCTGCTGCTGCTCCCCAAGCCTTCTCCATTTAATTTACCTTGTCTGTCGAGCGCCTAAACCAGATCCAGTAAGCAGGAGTTTCTTCCCACCTCGAAGAAATGTATTAAATCCAATCGAGTTTTCTTCTCGCTAGGAGGGAAGGGACAGAGAACAGAGAAGGGAGAGAGGGGGAAGGAAAAAAAAAAAAAAAGAAAAGATGCAACA
>NW_009936538.1:0-1351 GCF_000696875.1 Nestor notabilis
ATCGTAAAGATGTTGCTGCATATTTTAAAGGAAAGGGGTCCATATGGACCGACTAAGGAAGGGCTGGTGGAATATTCAGCCTTCCCAGTAATGCTCTTTGACAATCAACCAGGGACTTATCAGGAGTTTAATTGGGAGCTAATAAAGGAAGTCCACAAGGCAAAATGGATTACAAGCTCCTTTTACGCGGACACTGTTAGAAAATGTTTTAGGAGGACAATTAGTAACACCCTATGATTGTCACCAATTAGCATCACTCATCTTAACCCCCACACAAAAATTGTTATGGAAAGATAAATGGGGAGAACTGTGTGAAATACAAGCACTTGAGAACCTCAATCGTCAACCAGGAGACCCACGTCTAGGGGTGGGAACGCAGCACCTTATGGGCACAGGGCCTTTTGGAACTCCGCAAATGCAACCAGACGTTTTAAAAGACTCAGCTGCACTTGCTTTAAGAGCCTTTGCTGCCATCCCTGAAACAGGCAAACAGCCGGTGTCGTTTGTTCAAATTCGGCAAGGAAAGGATGAGCCCTATATGGAGTTTATCGATTGATCGAGAGATGCAGTAGACAAACAAATAGATAACCCTGAGGCAAAAGAATCTCTATTGCTGAAATTGGCAATTGAAAATGCCAATCCGGACTGTAAAAAGGCATTGTGAACTCTACCACGAACTGCCACCTTGGTGGAAATGGTAGAAGCAGCAAATCGAATCAGCTCACTGGAGTACCAACAAACTATGTTGGCAGGAGCTCTTGCTGCAGCTATGAGACTGTTAGGGGCTTCCTCAAAAAGATGCTGTAACTGTGGAAAACCTGGCCACCGGAGCTTTCAGTGTCATAAACAAGAAAGGAAAGGGGCAGAGTGCAGGACGGACACCCCCAGCATTATGCCCGAGATGCCGGAAAGGCCAGCACCATGTTAACCAGTGCCGGTCTCGTTTTGATCGAGAAGGCCGACCCCTAGAACCCGTCCAGGGAAACTGGAAGCTGAGCGCGGGTCAGGGCCGCGCCAAGACACAAATGCCCCTGAACGCAGTGGGCGCACCTACATTGGACAACCTGGATGCCTGGATCAGCTCACCGCAAAAACCAGCGGAAGTGCCGGAGTGGATGTGACCACCGTAGATGTAACATTAATATCAGTCAGTGTCCACACGGTGGCGCTCAATGCACACGGACCTTTAGGACACTCACTCCGTGCACTCCTATTAGGTCATCCTAGTCTCACTTTACAAGGCATTTTTGTTTTACCAGGAGTAATTAACTGATGCGGATAAAGGCAATGGTGTGGACTCCGAGCCCTCCGGTGCACATTCCTAAAGGTACAAGATTAGCCCAATTAATCC
>NW_009936539.1:0-322 GCF_000696875.1 Nestor notabilis
AATATATAAAATATTTGCATTAATTTAAAATATAGAAATATTTGCATTACTTTAAAGCTCCTACATTTGTGGTCAACTAATGCAGTGATCTCTCAATGGTCCTTTGCTGCTACATAACCAGTATTTGAAAGCTACACAGATCTGCCTAATTTTCCTGGATTTTTTCTTGCAGCACTGAAGTCCATGGAGTTTGAGGCGCTCTGATGTTCACCTGAGCACTTCTTAGCTCACTGTATCTAAAATCCCAGATCATGGCTGCGGACGAAGAGGAAGCAGCTGTGACTGGAGGCAGAAGTGGTGTGGGATGCTCTGCACCCCGCAG
>NW_009936539.1:364-950 GCF_000696875.1 Nestor notabilis
AAGGAAGCTACACTATTATCTCCAGAACATGAGACCTTGTCATAAACACCTTTCCTAAACTAACACACCACAGGCCTTGGGACTGACTCCTTGTGGTCCATAGCACCACAAAAATGCGCTGAAAGTAACCTTTCTATATGGAAACTATTTATTATCATATACAAACAACAGGAGGGGGAGAAGGGGAAGAAAGTTACAAACCAAAAAGGCATGCCTGAACACATGAAATCACATCCTTTTCTTAGAGGGGCTCATCTGCCCTCGACAGGACAGCGCTAAGCAAAGCAGCTGCACAGAGGTCTGGCAGAACCTCCTCAGACCCTCTTCCACTTCTTCCCCCTGGGAAACCAGACATTGGTCAATCCGGTTTTTGGTTTAGTTTTGTCTCGTCAGTTAACCCATCCTTGACCGAATCTCTGCCCCGCCGGGGCCCCACAGCCCTGCTGCCGGGGAAGGGCTGGCTGTGTTCGCCGCGCAGGAGCGAGGTGAGCAGCGGCCTGTGTGTGACACAGTCCCCGCTTTCCGCCCTCACGCGTCTGCGATCAGGGGCTCCGCCATCTTGAGCTGCTGAGGCCGCCTGCACCGC
>NW_009936540.1:0-6611 GCF_000696875.1 Nestor notabilis
TATTAATGATTGCCTTATGTCTTCCTTGTCTCTTTTCTTGTGTTCAACCATCAATTGAACGAAGTATGAATCAGCTTATGGTCACACAATTATATGAGAACCTTGCCCTTTAGCAGATAGATAAATAAAGAAGGAGGAAATTTGGGAGACAATGGAAACTATATGATTATTGCCAAAGAGAAGTAACTGCTTGGCTGGAGAAGAAAATGTTAAAGAAGAAACAAAGTACAATCAAGCAGAGCAACCCAGCTGGCTGAGGAGGAGAAAGCATAAGATACCAAGACACCTGGCTGAGGAGGAGAGAGCATAAAGATAAGAGACTGGCTATTCTGGGACTGGTTGTGAGAAAGTGAGCAGTATTAAAAAACCAAACTATAAGTCAGGAACTAAACATGATAGGCTACAAATAGAATGGTATAAAAGCTAGAGCAATAGGCTAAAAATAACTGTTGTTAGAATGGTATAAAAAGTTAGAGCAGTAGGCAATAAAGCGATTCACTGCATGAAGATGCTCTGGGTCTGTGCCTTCATCCCCTCAACCAACCACACCCCATGAGTGGCAAATTAGCCACAACTGCTCCAAAGAGGAGCCCTAGTAAGTAGCGTGCAAGGTCTGCCTACACTGAACTCTGTTCAAAGGAATCAATACCAAAACATGAAAACAAAAAACCACCCAACCTTGTGGCCAGAGGTTGTGGCTGAATCCAGCTAACAATTTACCACTCTTTTTCTGCTTGGGGACTTGCCTATCTTGGGTGTTCAACGATGTCTTCCAGGAACACGGTGCTTTACCTCTGGCAGCACAGGAGTTTCACCACCACAAAGTCACCCCAATTCAGGGCGGGCAAAATACCCTTCCTAGGTGCTGATTTGGCCTTGTTCTTTGCCTGAACTTCATCCAAGAACAGCGTGAGGCAGTACAGCTGGAGGTGTTGCTTGGAAAACGTCGTTCATGAAATGTAAATACTTGTGGGTGATTGCATAGATAACATGGTCTCATGAAGGAACCGCTTGATGTGTCAGTGTTAATACCTGCATCCCTTCATTCCCCCAGTGTTTGTATGCACAGTACATATTTTGCTTATAGAATACAGAGCAGGGGCGTAATAGAGATGTCTTCAAGCTACATTTAGTTGATGTATTTGTTTTTACATTATTTTTATGCTGCTAGTGAATGGGCTGTTTGGGAATCAAAATGCCAAAGCTGAGGTATGAACAGGATCTCTCTTCTCCATCCCCCATCATCCATGATAAAGAAATCAGATTGGTATTGATTGTGGCAGAGAGGGGAGTAGAGAGTATACTACACTAAGTATGCAAGTCCATGCTAGTCATTTAACACCTTGGAAACGGTGGTATTTTTGCCTTAACTTTCTGCTCACCTTAGATCTGTGCTGTGCATTATGGGACAGCATCATGTCTTTTGGGAAGACACAGGGGGAAATACATTTCAGTAAGCATAATTAACAAGCAGCTTCATCACACAGTAGTGATTATGCATCACTCAACCTTGAAAAATGGCAAGGAAAAAATGTATTTCTTTCGCCAGCACCCTGCGGGCATTCAGACTTCTGAAAAGAGGGGTGCTGGCAGAGGAAGTCCCAGGGCGGCCAGCTCCTGAACTGTCAGCATGTCATTGTGTCCTAAGGGCATTTCTTCCGTCCCAGTGACTCTGGTATACTTGCTGGCTGTGGCTTTATCAACCACAGCCCTGGGAGCTGGATGGAGCAGCTCCTCTCTGCTCCCATGAGCGGCTGCCCCTACGGCTGGCCTTGCCTGCACACAGTTTAACACAACAGGGCTGCCACAAGGCACAGCCCAGGGTTTACTTCTGGTTTGGAGATGTCCACACCAGGGTGAGTGCTGGCGCTCGGTTAGCTTCAGCTGACCCAAAAAAAGCCTCATTTCAACCATGACAGATGTGCATTCTGCCACTTGCATGCTTTTGGCCAAATTGCTTTCCAGGGCAGCCCTGTGTCTTTGAGATCCTGGTACCCAAAACACTCCTTCTCTCTGTCATTGCTGCTGCTTTCTACAGGTTCTCATCTTTTTGCTTTTTGTCCTCCTGGATGAAGTCAGCCAGACTGTGCCTACCCCCCACCAGGGAAAAGCTGCTGAAGACCCATTACCTGCATTGTGCAGAGCATGAGGGATTTGCATTTATCACTGCCCCTTGTCTTAAACCCTGCTGAAAGTGCTCTTTATCTCTCTCACCCATTGAGCAAGGGATGTAATAACTTGCAAGCCCCTCCTGACACCCAAGATGCAAATGCTGCTGTCTCCAAACAGCTTGTGACACTCCGTCCATCACCCTGGCCTCAGCCCTGTAGGAGCTCTGCTCAGAGCAGCTCCGGCCAGCTACACATGGATTATGTATCTCTGCTTCGAAGCAGAACATTTTACTACTTTTTCAATGGTTATAAAATACTCTCTTAGGTCTTTGTGTGCTTTATCCTACTTTCTTGCTGGAAAGTGGGAAAAACAAGGCCTGAGAGTTTAAGAGCAAAGATATTTTTGTGTGTGTGTACATGTTTGAGGTCAATGTGTGAAAAACCTATCTCCAACTCCTAAAATAAGCTGTGAAGGTCTTGCCAGTTGGTGACATGCCACTGCCCAAGGAACAAGCATATTTGCACAGGGAAGGGTGCATGCTAATCAGTTTGTACACGTACAAAAGAGCATGGTCATGTGTGGACAGACCAGTAGACACCAAACAGACAAGAAAAGGAAAGCCACAATATAAATGGACAACAGCATTTAAAATTCAAGAGTTTGTTTTTGTGGTGCACTTCCAGGATGCTATTTGGAAGCTTGTACCCCTCATGGGCTAATGTAAAAGCAAAGTGAGATGTGCAGGGAGAAGTAACACTTTTTATCAGACCAGCTGATAACAGCCTGAAGAAACAGGTCTCTTGAGCCACAAAAGGTAGAGGTTTCCATTCAGATCTGACAAAAAGTCTGTGTATCCATTGAACTTGGCTGGTTGTCATGACGTTCAATGGTTACAGTCACTGTGGGATGCAGCCATCAGGGACAGGGGAACCCCACATCCCTGGGGATGCTGCCTGCATGCTGTATCCTCTGCTCCCCTGCTGTGACACTCACTCCTGCAGCCAGAAGCTCCCTACCAAGGGTCTCGCTGGTGCCTGGTCTGAAGCCAGGCCTGCCTGGTTCAACTTTTCCATGGAAAATGTGGAATTGTGTGGTTAGACGCAGTCTGCAGGGATATAGCTGGGACATCAGTGGTCTCCAGCAGACTCCTTGATCCCCAGCTTCCTCCCAGTGTTCAGACCAACACTCTGGAGCTGCCAAGTTTCCTCAGTTTGCCCGTTTTACCAGGCTGGAAGTGGTCCAGAAGGGTTGGGAGCCCTCAGGATCTCACAAAGTTGGTAGCACTTCCCTTTCTTGGACCTGGGACAGTCAGCTACAAAAGATGGATTTTGGGAATCCTTAATTGGAAGATGCTTGTCTTGGAGAAAGTGCTTAACTCAGGGATGTTCAGCCCTTTGGGGTTTCCCACTTACCAACTGGTGCAGCCCCAGTGACCTCCACAGCCTCAAAATAGGTCTGAAAAGGTAAAAATAATTTTTTTGGACTTCTGAAAGGGGAGCTGTAACTTCTGGTGTGTACCACACTTTTGTTCCACACTGGAACGAGATTTCTGGGGGTTGTTGCTGAATTTTGGGAATGTCGTATAAACTCATCATTCCTCAACCATTTTTTTGCAGAGCCTTTCCATAGGAGCAGCTTTGCAGACTCCTCTAGGCACACTTCCAAAATGAGGGGATGTTTTTGCAGGAGTGAAGAGAAGCAGAGGCCATTCAATTATCTCCTATCTCTAAATTTGTCCAAGAGAAGCTAAAAAAAGAAATGCTTCCATACCTATGGTTGCACTAAAAATAACCATCTAGCTGGTTCTATATATATATATTCCTAAAAGCATGACATGCAATACTTCCAAAGAGATTGAGGCTGGAGAATAAATTACGATGCCAAAGGGCCAGAGCTGTCAGTCACTTCATGCATAGTAAGCCACTGATTGATTTGGTCCTGCAGAACGGCTGACTTTTCTCTTTGTCTTCCTCTGACACAACAAACTTACAGTTTTTTCTGGTTTACAAAAAAAACCCACTCTAAAAATAATAATAGCTTATATCATCAGAAATCACAGGGGGTACTAAGCATGTGGTATAAGGAGATTTTGGTTCATCTAGGGTTAAAACCTCCAGCCATCAGCGCCAGTGATATCAGTCACTAATAGTAACCTTGCGTAGCTGCATGCATTAAGGTGGTATTGGATGATAAGGCTGAAGAGCGAAGCAATCTGTTGGGCTACAGCTGAAAATAGACTCACTGCTGCAGAGGGGAAAACTTCATCCCCTCCCTGGCTCTTTCTCAGAAATGAAAATGCAGGGAATCATGCTGAGGGAAGGAAAATCTGATTTCCCACTGCTAAGAGACAGGGTGGCACTTGTGAGAAGGATTTCAAGGTCATGGTGGTGATGCTATCAGTGGTGACAGGGGACAGGTAAAGGCTTTACGGAGGCAGCGGTGTGCTGCTGAGGGAGATCATCCGATAGCTGTGGCAAGCTGCCTGCTGGGGGGCACCTTCAGCCCTCTTTTCCCACATGGGTATAAGGGAACGTGGCCATCAAGGTGACAATCAGGAGGGGTGAGAGGTAAAAGAGCCTTGGCTAATGTGCCTGTACGTAACTGGGGTGTTTGTGGTCCTGCTGTGCAAAAGGACTCCTCCACTCACTTCTTTTGGTCTTTCTCCTTTGTCCCTGGGTACCCCCCTGCCTGTATTTGCACACTAACATAGAGGAATGACACAAGCTAGTGCAATCCAGGTAGCATACGCAACAGCACGGATCTGCAGAATGGGCCATCATCACACCCCAGGTGGTTGCACCCAGGGATGGGCACAGTCCCCACCTGCATGGTGCAAGGGCTGAGCAATGGTGCTGCAGCCATCCACCATCACACTCACCCAGCTGTCCTCACACATCCTCTTCCCCCTGCACTGCATGCTGTCCCAGTAAACCTCCTCCTGCTGCAGGCAGGTCCTAAGACATCAGCAGTGCAGAGTCAGCCTGGAAACAAATTCATTCTTCCTTTCATAACGTGGATTCAAAATAAAATAAAATGAAATGAAATGTCAGGGAATTGGGAGGCTCAGTGAAGGCCAAATGAACACTGATGATGTCTTGAAGATCATGTAGTCTCAAAACTGCAGCTCTGTCAGCAAAAGGCAGGGATTTGGAGGCAGAACCCCATATTTCCGTTGATACCTTATTCCTCCTATTGCTCTCCAACAACAGGTCTAATCTTGGGCAAAGTACCCAATCTTGACACCTCCGTTTACTCTTCTTCATGTGACAAAGAAATCCTAAACCACTTCACAGGCTTGCATTAAGGTTCCATAACTTTATACGGTTCTTGGAGATCCCTGGCTTCAAGATACTACAGAAAGGACATTTACATAAAAGGTGCAAATATACACAGGGAGTAAAGAACTGGCTTTTGCAACTAGGCCACTGAACTGAGAGCAGCAGTGTCAGGAAAGGTTGCACAACCCAGCTAGGATACGTTCCAAGGTGATATTCAGACCTTACTTAACTAAGGACTTTCTAGAGGGCAATGGAAATTTCCCCTTCATAAGAACTCGTACAAGGCATTTAGGAACTCATGAATTTAATCTGGACCCCCTTCCCTAACTTATCTGATTTGAGTGGGGAATGAAAAAGCGCCACTTAGCATGCACCAAGCACTGCTTGTTTTTTCACCAGTCTTCTTTGTCCTCATACGATCTTGCTCCCCAAATTCCAGAGCTGATCTGGACACTCGAAAGCCTGCAGTCAAGGGTTTCTCTGATTATGCCAACACTCAGCAATCCCACTGGCAGAAATACTTACAGATCTTCGATGCTTTTTTGCAATTAGGGAACAAGTATATTCTTGCAGTTTAAGCACTGGGGAGGTACGTGGGAGATCTGGATTAAATACTAGCTTTGACAAAACCTTCTTGTGGAAACATCCATAATGCTGAATCTTTTTCGTGCTTCCTTTCTCATATTGCATACACTGCAGCCCTGAGCATCACTAGGAAATTCTGTGCACGGTTTTGGGACAGATTATAATAATGACATACCTCTCGTCATACCCATAAGACTAAGAAGCAATGGAGACATAAGTAATCTTACATTGTGAGTGGGAAAGGAGCTAGGACCCATCTTATATGATATTTCATTTTCCCTAGCATTTTTCTCTCTTTCTCAGTTTTCTATTGCCCCTTGCTGTGAAATTGAGGACTGCCAGGGGCTGACACTGAGATGTTTTCCTAGCTGCTAATCTGTAGCTTTAAATAAAAAGGAAAGTGAAGCCAACTTATAAGACCACTCAGGGCTGGTGCCGTTCCAGCAGGGATCAGCGGGAATGCGAAGGTGCTGCTTACCCCGCACTGGCCCTGAGCACTGGGGAGCCAAGCAAATAACTGCCATGACTGCACACTGTAGCTGCACCCTACAGACCCGAAACACCCTGTCTAGAGAGGCGGGTAACAAGTCCTCTGAGGGGAGAGTGAAACTGAGCTGAAAATATGCAACCATGCCA